>NW_022147535.1:164226-205166 GCF_002938485.1 Sitophilus oryzae
GTCTTTTTCTACTCCCACTGGTTCATACAGAAAAGAAATATTTAAGTACAATTATATAACCGAAAAACATTTTTAGCTTTCTTATGTTAACTTACTGTTATGTTTTGAAATAAAGCGTTTTGTAGAAAATGGTTTGTTTTATTTTACCAAGTTTGGTGAATAAATAATTTTGAAGAAAGTAATGAAGACTATCAAACGCATAACCTTTGAGTAATTTCTTGACAAAATGTCAAGAGCCACAGTTGTTTAACCTATCATCCAATATTTTTTACTTCTCATTTTAGCAACTCTAAATTAACAATTCTTGTAAATATAGAATATATAAAATTTTAAATCACTAATATAATTAAAGGCTTTCCTAATAGTTGTATCGAGTTGTATCATTAAAACCACTTAACACTTTATATGTTGTTTGTTGTCTAAGTTAATAAATTCTTCTTTTCATATTCCATTCTATTAGGTACATTATTTTATGAATGAAGATCATAAATGGTAATTAATTTTTCTTATAAATCATGTAATATTTAATATGAGCCATTAATAATTATCAATGATTTATTCCTTTGAATTAATTTGCATTGATAATTATGTGTGTTGAAAGGAATGTCTTTGGACCAATTTAAATATAATGCATAATTTACCAAAATACCTACTGCTGATTCATATTATCGAAATTTCTGTTTTCATTTATGTGATACCTTTTAATATAATTAATTTTAATATAATTAAAAAAACTGTAACAGAACCATGATTAGATTTAAAAATTCTTGCAAAGTATTTTCTGTGTGTGTGTCTACATATTTTAATATTTTCTCTATAGAAAAAATCACTACTATATTAAAACACTTTTAATATAAAAAAAATATCTATACCTCTGCTGTGGATTCACGCTGATATCACTGCTGATAAGTTGATCTCCGTTAAACTCTGTTTAATCATCCGCTGATGATGGCTAGCATAGTTAGCGAATTGTGGTGAACTGTGTTTTTTTGTGGTGTGTTGTATTTTATTTTGCTACATTTTTATTATTTATTTGTGCTATATTTTTATTATTTACTTTTAGTAATATAATATATTAATTATCGTCCATAAGAGATTCACCAGTATAAAAATAAATACCTAATATCAATTCAATATTCAAACTTATATCAATTCTTTATTTAGCAATTTACGAGTACCCTTCTTTGAACAGATTTGAAAGGTCTTAATTTACATAATATTAATGAGAAAGAAACTCTTTGAAAACCAACCCGCTTTTGATTTCAGTAGTTCAAAAAGAAATATTCTCCCTTATATAATAAACGAAAATATGAATTCAAATTAAATTCCTCTAGTTTAAATTTTCTTATTACACTTACAACCAATTTGTGTTGTTCATTAAGCCATCAAGGTGAATTTTTAACTTTTATCCGAACTTGAAAACATGGATAATTTTATACACATCTTTGGAGAAGAAAATAATAATAAAATAATATTTAGTTTTCTACATTTTTGATATTTTTTTTA
Source organism: Sitophilus oryzae (assembly GCF_002938485.1). Taxonomy (NCBI): domain Eukaryota; kingdom Metazoa; phylum Arthropoda; class Insecta; order Coleoptera; family Curculionidae; genus Sitophilus; species Sitophilus oryzae. The sequence continues at coordinate 165,733 of NW_022147535.1, forward strand.
TCTAGCAGTAGTAACAATTACATTGAAAACAGTATACCTACAGTAAAATGGACACCTAAATATTAATTTATTTCATATATAAGCAAAAAAGTTGCAGCATAAAGATTCTAATTTGAAGAAGTTAAATATCAATTAATTATTTTATTATAAGAAAAGTGTAGCCGAGGATTTTTTAAAAAATACGTAAACTGCTAATTTAAGAAAACGGTTGTAGCGTTAGGCTATGCGCCGGCCATTTTCAGTTAGCCGAGTATTTAGTTTTAGAATGTAGAATGAGTGATGGGGAGGTTTAATCACTACGATCTTAAATACCTATTGTGTCCCCCTTCGTTGGGTTATAACACATTATACAGTCTAAAACCCATCATACATGATGATTTTCCTGGTGTACTCGGGAAGGGTATTTCCCATCCTCCTCTGACAACAGGTGTTTTTCTTCCGAGGTTAGGGTTTCACCGAGATTCTCGAAATTCGAGATTTCTCGTCTCGTCTCGTCTCGATTTTGAGACGAGATCGAGACGAGACTGAGAATTTTGTTTCGAGACGAGATTGAGAAAATGACTTCGAGATTTTTCGAGATCGAGAAATTTTTTCTCGTTCTCGAAAAACTTTAGATGCTGGAATAACTCAACAGCTCATAAAAGGCTAGAAAAATGGATATAAAAACTATGTTGGGAATTATTTTCTTGTACAATGCTAATTTACATTACTTTATTTACAATTATTACAAATAATCAAAAGATAACTTCCCCAAAACTGTTCGATCATCCTGTCTTTTCAGAATAAAGAAATGCCGTAAATATAATATATTCTTGTTCTTATGGCACCATTTTTGTATAAATTTCACTATTAACTCCTATTGAGTCAAAGGAATTTAAGTAATGTCGAAAAAAAAAAAAGGTTTTCAATAAAAGACTGTTTCGAGTAAACAAAAATCAGTTTGTTGCACAACGAAGTAAAAATTTTAAACTTTCGTAGGTAGCTAGGTAAATTTTAAAAACCCATATAGATAAAATACTAAATTAAAAAATAACGGAATCGTTTTGATTTTCGCTTTTTAAAACAATTATTAAATCGCCTCGATGATCGAAACGAGACGAGAAATTGCCTTCGAGACGAGACTTCTCGTCTCGATGAAACCATATCCGAGAGTATACAAGGGCCAAACCCCTTCCACGGTTGGTGTTTGTTGAAGTTCCCTTCACAATTGAGTAGCTTGTTTCTAGCTGAGGTACCCGTAATTTATTAATTATTTGCTGAAAAAGGTGGAGGCTGGAGAATCTGTCTCCATTTCCTCCGCTACTTTAACTTGATCTCTCCATAAGGCGGACTCCCACCACTCTTTTAACAACAAGCTTTGCGCTCACTCGGCGCGAAGAGTGACAAATAATTGCACAGGTAAACCACTCACACAACATGGCAGGTACATACATATATGCCAATAACAAATTTTTGTCAAGTACACGAGTCGTCAGAGTCGGCTTTTAGACCTGATACCAGTGTTAAATCTTTTATAAAAAGCCTTAAATCTTTTTAATGACTAAGTTTCTAAAAAGGCTTAAATCTTTTTCTATTTCGGAATAAAGATTTAAGTTGCAAGTCATTTTGAAAAAGACTTTGAAAATTTTAAGTCTTAAGCCAGCTTTTAAAAAATGACTTAATATCAAATGATTTAAGTTATTATAATTATTTAAATCTAAAAACGACTTAAGTTTTCCGGGAGCTTGCAGCTCTGATCTATAATAGAGGATACGATCTAGTATAGTGGAAAAGTTCTGTAATTAAGAATACACCTATAATAAAATTGAAACTGAAATACACATTCCAAATTATTACCAAAAAAGACAATATTACTAACTGTAAACCCGAACTGCCTTGCCCGTATATTGTATAATATCGAAAATAGATTTCTTAAGAATTCCACTGAAAATATTTTAAAGAAATCTTATTGAAACTATCTTTAAGAAATATTTCTGTCGTACATCGTCATTCAAAAAGGCAAACAAAAGTAAGGAAATATTTTGTTTCGAACAAGAAACCGCGGAAGTATCAATATATCTATGACAAATCTGAAATCTCCCATAATAGTACATCCCTTGCTAGAAAATTCTCTTTAGATGTTTTCCTTTATGTCAACTTCGAAAAATTTAATAACTTGGACAAAGACGGTAAAAACTTTGCTTTTAGGTCCTTTTACCTATCGGTAAACACGAAATACCTGAAAAACAAACAAAAATTGAGTTAAATTTGCTTTATGTCATCTTCGGTCCCCTCCAAACACTTTTTTATTATGGTTATAAATCCAGAGTTTACAAATTTTAAAATTTAACTTTTAAAAATTTGACTTTGATATTGAGATTTAAATTATTTAAATATGAAATATAAAACGATTGAAATAAAGGAAAAAAGAAAATTGAAACGTTATTATAAAAACAGCGCAAATGGAAATTTAATGTATCTACTGGATTTAGAGAAGGTTAAAAAGTGGAAAAGGATTAAATGTCGATCTGCTGCATATCCAGAGAAAAATGAGAAGAGGAACTCGGTTTTTTATTTTACATTAATTTTTCTGAAAATCAGTGGAATAAATTAGTAGTTTCAATAAGTCGTAGAAGTTTGTTCACCTAATTTTAATGTAAGCATTCAGAACGTCATAATTATTGGTAGTACTTTTCATTTAATGGAAAAAGTTAACAAACTTTTGACTTTTCCACTAATTATACTTCAAAATTTGCGAGGAATGTCATTTTGGTCTTTGATTATCACCCGTCAAGAAAAATTTTGGTTAGAAATCAAAAGTTTATTGTTTTATAAGCTAAATATTATGCTTTCTCTATGGATACAACAGACTACCGCAAGCTGTTGCTAGGATATTTTATTAATTTTTATTGTGTTTTTTAGACATTGTGAATGATCGTAAACTAAAAAGTATAAAGTGTAACTGAAACCACTAATTTATTCCACTAAATGGGAGGTTCTGAATGAAGCTTAAGTAACAATACTATTAAATTTACTATTTTGATGAATTTGAAACTTTAACTTCCTCTTTGTTTCGGAACTGTTTACTTAACCCGGGATCGGTCACACTGTTAGAAAAAATCATTTCAATCAACATTTTTAGTTTTTAGTTATAAAAACTAAGATATTGGTTTAAACTCTTTTTCTCTCTATGAATGCCTGAAGGAGACTCTGTGCTAGCGTATGACAATTCCGCATTGAGCTCGGATATTATGGTGGCGGATAGGATATAGGATCTCGATGTTAGATTTATCCTAACACGCGACCGATGACGTACACCGACTTAACAACGCGACCAATCGCGTTTTGAGATTTTGTTTATTTTTTTATTGATATTAATTTATGTTTTTGGTAAGTTAAACTAAGTTGTTTCTTTTTTTGTATTTTAATCTAGGTTTTTGGTAAGTTATAAATGCGCATATAATTCAAAAATCTAATACCGCTCAGATAACTGCAAGAACATTTATTGTAGATCTTTCAAAACAACTTACACTATGCAATAGAGAAGCATTCTTCTATTCCAAACTTGTGTGCACCAGAAAATAGCAATTTTGATTCCCAAAAAATCAAATCAGTGTTCAGCTTGTGTTTCCCCAATTTCACCAACACACATGGCCAACCTACATAATATCTTTGTATTGAAAGCCATAATACCAGTGACGAATCTCGGTAACTTAATATTTTTTCTTAAATAAATTTGAATATTAGTCTTTTCTGTGTATTAATTTATTTAAAAAACCCTAAAATTTTTAAAATAAAAGTTTACAAGCTAATTTTGACTTACTACTTAATGTTAGATAATTTCTAACACGCGACAGCGACCTGTTATGGAAACGGTAGCGACCGATCCCCGGTTAAGAAAAGTTTGATCATGTTAACATTTTTTTTTCTGGTATATTTTAGTTAATAAACGTAGAACGTAGAATGTATGGGTGGGGGTTAATCACCGCCACCTTACAGATCTATTGTGTCTCCCTTTCTTGAGTTATAACTCATCATATACAGTCTCAGGGCCTTAAGAAAAACAGTATCTGTGACGTTTTTACAGAGGTTAGTTCTCCATCTCCAATATCAGTCGTACGAAAGTTCATGGTACAAATGGTTGTCGTTTCGGAGGTGTTTGTGGTGTTCTGATGTTTCCCCATTTTTCCCACACAATATACATTCGCCGTTGTATTTTATGGGGTCCAGACCAAGGCGACAGAAAGTGAACACAATTTTGAGACAAAAACCAGGCAAACCTGCGACAAAAATGGGAAATTAAGACAAGACAAATTTGAGACAAAGTGGCTATACCGCGAGGACAAAAGTACAACCAAGTTCAGTATATGTTAATCAGTTTTATTAATCATGTGACCTTTCTACCAGAAAGAAGATAAAGATATATTACTAGCTGCCAGTAGTGTTGTCTTTGACTCGCCATCCCATGTTGCAAAAAGAAACCCCAAGAAATGTTTTTTTTTATTTCTCTCGTATACAATATTGCAATTAATATTTCTTATTTTCTTCTTAACATCATCAACCGAGTTTATATTTAATGCTAAACAAATCTCCTCTAATGCACCAACTTTCTTGTAACAATTTTTGTAGTCCCTTTCTTGTAACAATTTTTGTAGTCCTTGTTTTTACTCTCCCATAATAATAAATGCACGCTATAAAGGTCTATTAGTTTGCAGGCATTTTCCGTGTTAAACGTTCTCTCTTCTGACATTTTTTTATAAAGATGGAGCACTCCACCATAATCTTTTAGCAGTACCAGCACTCCACAGTACTAAATTCGTGTGATTCCATTAGTTTCCTACTTTTGGTAACGCACAACATCCACATCTACACGATTGGTAACGCACAACATCCACATCTACACCACAAAACAGAGACTCTTTGAACTTTACCGACTCGAGACGGGACATTCAAAAGTCTCCGAATTTGGAAACAAAACAAAAATGGGACAAAAATGTCGCAGAAATGTATTGGATTTGTCGCTACTTTGTCGTGAAACATGAATGTTTCTGTTTGTGTCCTGTTAAAGACCTCGTGACAAGCGAAGATTTTTCTAACTTAAATCATGGAACATTTTTGATTTTTCTCGTAAGCTCTGAGAAATATCTTGGAGTGTCTTAGACCGTTAGAGGATTCCCATTCCAAGATACGGATGGAGTCTTCCAAGTTTTTGAGTTCTGTTTTAAGGTGGTTTGGTTTTAATAAACCATTAAGTTGGGTAATAATTAAACGAAAATCTCGGTGTAAAAGCGAACCTTATGAAGAAAAATTGCTTGTTTGTAGATACAATAGTAATTTTTCGCATGCAACCTAATATATTACATTAATGCATGCGAGATCAGCATTTCATCTTATAAAAGTTTTAAAAGGAAATAAACCTAAGCACGTTGTTAAAAATCAAAATAAAAAAAAAATAACCACGAATTTAGGTTTCACGATTTTTCGTCCCAATGTTTACACATGTGGAAATGAACATCGATGGCATTCACCATATAATTTTACATATAAAATGACAATGATCTTCATTTCATAGCCATTGCCGATGCTATTAACCCGAGCATCACTTTAAATATTGTATTAATAATAATTTATTTAAAAATTATTAAAAGTACAAGAAATGTTCTGAAATCAAAACTATAGTAGGTATTTTATTATTTTCCTATAAATGTCGCTATCCATCCGTCTCCGGCTATGTGCCATTTATAACTCATAAACGGCTGGACCACATGAAAAGTTTATATGATAGGGCAAAATTAATATGTTCAGATGACAACACAACACGACGCACACTGCTTCGTCCCATGGACAAAAATCGAAAAAGTTAAAATTTTCTAATATCTAAATATGTAATTTTATACTTATAGCAATGTTCAACCATCCTGTATATTATTTTTCATAAACAGCGATTTTTGTTAGCAAATATTTTCACTAAAAATAAATTTTGCGATCATTATCTTATCAGTGAAAAGAATAACATTCATAGTAGTTCTGTATATTATGGAGTTAAACGGTACGTACTTAATTGAAAGCCACTATGGATATTGTTAAACAAGGTATATACTTTAAATTTATTTCTAAACAAGTTCGTGATTGTTTAGTTTTTATTTATTTTTTAAGATGATTCTTAAATGGGTATAAAAATTTTACGTTTTCAAACTTCAAAAAGGCATTTAAAAAAAACATATCAAAACATATCGTATTTATTGAATATTTTTGTTGTCATATTCATGCACTTTTAATTTTTGTATAGTTCACGTGCGTCTGCTTGCGACGAACTTTATTTTATAATACTTTTCAGATGGAGTAAAATTGATAAGCAATGCCGATCTGGTTAATACTTGGCTTGATCATTAAGACAAAAAGTGAAAATTATTTGTATTTCAAAAAATGTGTTCTTTATTAGATATTGATGAACCTTCCAGTCAAATGAGACACCACTTGTGCCTGAAAAAGCCCACTATATTGGAGCGAAACGTCGCATAAAAAAGTCTCCATTTTTCAATTTACTATAAAACCTCATACCCAAGAAAAGGAAAAAATAATATATGGATATGGTCTATTAAAGAGGTAACTATTAACATCCGAACCCCTCATACCAACAAAATGAACAGTAACAACGCGAAAAAGTAATATATTAGAAAATGATGTACAGAAATATCATATATGTGAGGATACTTCATCTACCTGTGATTTGGATACTATTCTGTCAGCAGTGATTCTTCTGAATCAGAGTAGTTACGATCTATGCATTTTGTTGTCCTAAAGTAAATTTATAGTATCTTAAGTTTTTTTTTTAATTAAATATAACATGTTTCTTTTTCATTAAAGAAAAACATTTTTATCTTATAATAGGCTTATATTGTAAAAATCATGTTCTAATGTTATTTCAATTTTTTTTTATCATAGGAATTTATTTAATACTTACACCGTTTTCATACTATAAATTATTATTTCCTTAGATGGAACACAACTCCAACATTTTTATTATTTATAAGATTTTTTTTTCATAAACGTGGGACTAAGAACATCATCATTTAGTAGAACGAGAGTACTCATCATTTGGGTCAAATAAAACTAGTTTGAATAAATTTCCTACAATAAAAGAGAAGTTTTGCATTTTTGTCCTCTAGAGCCATATGTTCGAAGCCACTGTGCGACGCCTAATACGGATTCTTTTTCACTTATTTTTTACTAGCCGAAACAGCGTTACATCACATAATACCTCGTATCTGAGTGTTTTATAGTCTCAATAACTGTACTCGCAAAAAACTAAAATACTTAAATATTATGACAAAACCACGATTTCAATATTATTTTAATGCGATCAACCTAACGGCGGCGGCCGCACCGCCGTTAGGTTGATCGCCGCCGTGATCTAGGTAGGGATAATTTCTGATTTTTGGCGTTGAAGCGCTGCGGTCGGAATTTGTTGAAAGCAACTGAAATGCACCAAGCCTATTGGCAGATCCTGCATAATTAGTTAGTAACGTTAGTTTCCCATTATGCAATCGCTCGGCTGAAAATGATTAATTTTAGCAAATTGTGGATGTATTATCGTTTAAATGGTAGCAGTGTAAAAGCAAATGATTCAATTAAATCGAATAAAACAAATTTGTTCAGCTATCCCTAGTATTTCTGTATCTGTTTTGCTATTTCGCAATTAATCAAATCTATTTCAGCCATCTTAAAAAGTGACAATTTTCGGATTCGGACCCACTATCAGGAATTTAATTTAAATTACTGACCCTCATCAGACTGCCGGTTTATCTGTCGTTCCATCCGACACACATAGATACACTGTGTATATTTTGTTTGGCTTTATTTTCGGAGTTTAATTTATTAATTTCATTTGTTCTAATGTAAACTATAAGTTTTATTTTGCATTTTGTTTGACAGCGTCGTTGTCGTTGTTGTTTATTTATACAGGGTGTCCCAATATTCCGTGGACATAGAACTACTACAAATGGAATCAAAATAAGTTCATTGGACACAATTTGACACATTGGACACAATTGACCGTGTCTCGAATGAACGAGTTCTAAACCAAATAAACAGGAACCGAGAACTCCTCGACATAATAAAAAAGAGGAAAGCAGCCTATTTGGGCCATATCATGAGACATAGCAAGTATGAATTCCTTCAGCTCATCATCGATGGTAAAATTGAGGGAAAGCGCTGACCCGGACGACGGCAATGCTCCTGGCTGAAGAACATCAGAGATTGGACAGGCCTGGACTCACATACTTTGCTGAGAAGAGCGAAAAATAGCGAGGAATTTGCCATGGTTGTTGCCGATCTTCACTGAATGGAGAAGGCACTTTAAGAAGAAGAAGAAGGACACAATTTACCTCTATACAAAAGCGCTTTGTTTGTCCGTGAGAGGGCATCAAACATTAAAAAAATAAACACTTTCAGATATTTTAATAACCGTTATTCCGATTTGAATGAGGGTTTTTATATATGAGTGAATTTGGGTGTCTATGGTTTGTTAGTAGATTTAACTTAGGATTGATTGACGTATTCAATTGTTTTTGGTCACTTCCTGTTTTACCAGAAATGACTCCAACTTTTGATTTTTAAATTGCACCACCGGTATTTTTTTACTTAATTCGATAGAAAATGACACTCTGAATGAATGACATATTACCAAACGGCAACTTTTGATATTTTCGCATATGGTTTATTTGAAATTGTAACATGCGGTTCATAACGACAATTTAAAATGAAATACCCAGTGTGTGGTGTCAAATTATTCGTAATAAATGCTTTTTACAAATATGCTAATGAGACACCCTCGTGCCATTTGAAAAAAATGAGATATGATAAATGATATATCATAGTAAGTATTATTTCTTTCAAAATTATTCTTTCGTACGGTAAAAAAACAGTACGGACAATGTTCCAACCTCGGTTCCAACCGATATAATTATTTTCTAATTTTACCCTCAAAAAGTTTATTTACTTTTAATTTATAATATTATTAATTATCACTTTTTCTCTAATTAGATATTTTCTAAAAGTTTTTATCTTTATTAAGTTTATTTACTTACCCCCAACAAAAATGTTTTTATAATCTTTTACCATCCATAAACAGATTGAAGATCTTATCCATTAGGGTGCAAGAATATAACCAAATATTTTCTTTGAAACGCCAACACCATCATAATCCTTAATTAATATTTACCGGTTCCTTTGATAAGACTTACTGTTAATTAATATTCGTGAACGCCGAAGCATCGAAGCAGATTAGGCTCCTTGAGGCACGAATATACCGCGGCAAAATCTTTTCGCATAAATATTTTTGGAGTGATTTTGAAGTAAATTATTTATTGATTTGAACGTTTAAGTTTCATCGTGAATTATTTATCCGGGCAATTTTCAAACGGGGGATCGGAAGCCATTGAGAAAAATTCATTCATGAAATTATTTTATTACTTATCTTATTAACACTTCAATATCAGCTCTGCATGTCCAGTTTTATGGATAATCAAATAATAGTATGGTTCTATAGAATATTAATTCAGTTTATTATTTTTTTTTATAATGAATGGTACGATATTTGCTTCGACATTCTCTGCTCATCAATAATTGTAATCATATAATTTATTTTTTATATCCTAAATTAATCTATATAAATAAAACGGCATCCGGATATGTGCCATTTATAACTCATAAACGGCTGGACCGATTTTAATGATTTCTGATTTGTTGGATTCGGCTCCGCTCCGATTAGCAGAATAATTATTAAAAGGATAGAAAAATTCACGAAAAGTTTATATCATAGGACAAAAATAATATATTCAGACAATAATTCACTAAACATAGATATAAATCACATAAAAGATACATTAATATACTTAACATAATATATACATAACATAAACATAACATAATATATACATAACATAAATATACAGACTGCTTAGTTTCGGAGATACCGGGTGTAGAAATTTCATTTTTATTTCGATTTTTTCCAAATAATTTCTGAAGTAACATCAATATTTGGTTGAAAATTGGTGGATGGGTGTTTTTTGACATGAGAAATTTGATTTTGATGTCAATATGACGCCTATTTGTAGGTGGCGCCACCTACATATTTTTTAACTGTTTTGAAGAGTAATAACTTTTCGTCGGTACCTGTATAAAACTACTGGGTAAAAAAATATACATTTACGACTTTTTTTTACATAAAAAGGTCTCTTGGTAAAAATCGCTACGAGTCATAGTTCTCAAGATATTTGGAATCGAAATCAATACCTGTCATCATTGACATAAATTAAACATGTTGACTAAATAGTTATTAGACTGAAATCATAAATTTGAAATGTTTTTCTGTCAATATGACGGGACTGTTTAATCATCATTTTTCGCAGAAAAACTTATGATTAATTAAAAAAAAATATTATTTCAGTCTATTCTATATAACTATACACAACGTGTGCTTATTTTTTTGTCAATAATGACATGTATTGACTATTTCAATTCCAAATATCTTGAGAACGGTTGCTCGTAGCGATTTTTACCAAGAGACATTTTTTACATAAAATATCATGGAAATATATATTTTGTTAGTTAGTGGTTTTATACAGGTACGGTCGAAAAGTTATTACTCTTCAAACAGTTAAAACACATGTAGATGGCGCCCCCTACCAATATGAGTAATTTTGACATAAAAATCAAATTTCTCGTGTCACAAAACTCCCAGAGACCAATTTTTATCCAAATATTGACGTTACTTCAGAAATTATTTTGAAAAAATCGAAATAAAAATGAAACTTCTACACCCTGTATCTCCGAAACTAAGCATTTTAGGACATACATTTATACGAACTTTTTTACTTATTTTGATCTGTAGAATATGCTGCCGAAGTTTCCGGAATACAGTTCGGACCACCCTGTATATAATACCATCTTTTATTGACAAAACATTAAACGAAATGCAAACCCCAAATCATAGACAGAATACACACAATGAAAACAATACACAATATATCATATGTTACTGTAAATGTCCGAAATGCGGTAAAACCTAGGATAAGCGCGGTAAAACCTAGGATAAGCGCGCTAAACCTAGGATTTACCAATGAATTAACACCCTCGAAATAACCACGCTAACCAACTCGAAATGCGGTAAAACCTAGGTTTTACCGTTTTACCGTATCTGTTTTAAAAAAAATAAAGTGTTCTCGAATAGTTGCATTTAAATATTTTAAATAGTTTTTTTCTTTAGTCTTTGTATTTTTTTGCTTCCGACGACGGAAAGAGATAAACTTTCCGAAACGTTAATCGTTTTTTTGTTCTTTAGGCAAACTTGTTTATCAGTAAACATAACTGCTGACAAGTACTTTCCGTTGGATTACCGCAGCAGTGTTTACAAGCAATAACTATTTTATTTTGTAGATTTTCTTGCAGTGGCGAAATACCTATATAGGATTTTTTTGGAGAGAGGAATCCGCCACATCGGTATAGACATTTTTAAAGTATAGTTATAATTAATTAATAAAAAACAAAAAAAAATGACGCCAAACTTCAAATTAATAATTAATATACCTGATAATAATTATTTAATGAGGTAACTTTTTAATTCTTATAGAGGTATCTGCTAAAAACTTGTTCTTGGATAAATGATGTTCTTGGATAATTGTATTAAGCAAAATAAAAACACTAAATCACCACAATACACCAAAACACTTTTAATTTTACTCTGGACGCGCGGTTCGCTAACCATGTTAGCATCATCAGCAGATGATTATAAACTAAGTCATCAGTTTATAATCATGTGCTGCTGATGCTAACATGGTTAGCGAAATGCGCGTCCAGTGTAAAAGTAAAGGTGTTTTGGTGTATTGTGGTGATTTAGTGTCTTTATTGTGTTTTTATTTTGCTGTGTAACACCAAAGGTTCCAACCCTCAACTGTAATAATTGTATTAATACACTTTAATTTATTTTACGGGAGGAGATATACTTCTAAAATATTAATATTTTGCGGCCGGGCAATTTTTTTTTACTTTTTGGAACCCAGTGGTGTTTACAAGAAAGTATTTTGTTGATTTCTTTTCTAGTAGCGAAAACCCGAGACATTTTTCAAGAAATGAACCTGCCACAAAGTTATAGACATTATTTTATTCTTTTATTTCAAAGTTAAAAGTCTATATTTTTTATTTCGTTTCCTTCACAGACATTTCAGACGACGTCAAAAGCAGTTTTTCTCAAAAAGGCCACGAGTAAAATGGCTATATTTATACCGTTCTCCACATTTCGCCAAATTGCTTTGTTGGAGAATATCTAAAAACAATTTAGATTCTTAACCTACTTCTCGTTTTCTCGCCATATTTCTTTAAAAGATCGTGGTGAAAAATGGCAAGCATTATTGCTTCATATTAAACTCCCAGTATTTACTTATATTTTTTTGTTTTAATTTAGTTTTAAGTACTTTCATCTATACGATACTATAAGATATTTTCATTTTCAAAAAGACAATTTTCTTTATCGTTTATTATAAAAGTAACTAATTGAATTTTAGAGTTTAGAATTCTGATTCCAAAGTGCATTTTTTACGTTTGATCTTGCTATTTATTTATAGTGTTTTTTAGATTAATAATGTTATTTTATAGAATTAGCAATACAGAAGGACTACTAACTACAATTTAAAATTATGTTCAAAGGGTAGAGACTCTCCCAAATAAATAACAAATATCAAAGCTGAATTTTTTAAATGGACCACCTTGTATATTATTACATTTTAGTATGTACTGTTAAATAAAGGTAAATTTGATTAAGATTTACCGCACTTTAATATAACCGTTTTTTAAATATTAATTATATGAAAATGCAGTATATGCTTCATTTCTCAACGCATATTTAAGTTTTCAAAACCAGATATTGTACTGAAGTTTTACTGTGTATGTTACTTTCTACCACACTGTTTAAATACACATACCAAATTCACTTTTTTAGTATTTGGAGCAATTAATTAATGAAAAATTGTCAATTAATGTAGTTCGAATACTGAGATCATATTACTTGGTCCTCTTTTATAAATATTTAAATATCTTTTTATTTGTTAAAGAAATATGCGACTATATCGATAATACTAGTATCCGTTCTGTTTGAAAATGTGTTACATCTTTAAAAATAATCTAAAATGTCAATATTCCAAGGGTATATTGATAAATGAGGTCTAAATTATATGTCAATGCACTGACTTAATAACAATAAGTCAGTGCATTTTCCGCGAAAACTTGAAGAGATAGGTAAAATATGGTATAATACGAGTTGATAGACAAATAAATTGTGCATCTTATTCTCGTAAAATATTAATAAAACAAATAATTATAAAAGCTAGTAATTATTTTAAATAATTTTTATAAGGTTGTATTATTTTTATTATTGCAACACAAAATTTAGTAAATAAAAAAACTTCAGGACAATATTTGGTTTTAAAAACTTAAAAACACCTAGAGAATTGAAGCATTAAAGTTGTCACTGTATTTTCACAAAAACGTAAATATTTAAAAACCGGTGAAAGTGCGATAAACCTTAATTAAATTTAGCTTTATTTTAATCGCAGAAAATTAAAAATGTAATAATATACAGGGTGTTATATTTAAAAAAAATACAACTTTGACATTTATTATTAATTTGGAACACTCTGTACCTTTTGAATAGAGCTTTGAACATAATTTTAAATTGTAGCTTTAGTAGTCCTCCAATGATCCCGTTACTCACAATTTCTACAAATATAATCGTGTGGCGTGAATGAATCTAATCTAATGTGATTTGAATAACCCTGTATACTATTATTTATCTAGAAATATTTATCTAGAAATAACGTAAAACACGTAAAAAAGTATCTCTATACCATGTGTTGCATCACATAGCTGAACACAGAAAATCCCATGTAAATTTTACAAATGATGATAAGAGAACGAAAAAGTTTTAAGTAATGATACCAAGGAAAGCTTCAAGTACCTACTAAAGCTTTAAGTAATGCCGTTACCGTTAAGGAATTAATTAGTCTTATATGAATTTTACCACCTCTATGGATTTAGCAAAATAAATTATACCCTATGTCGATCGTGACCGCCACATCAACCTTTCAATTAGTAAAAACCGCCACCAATATACGTTCATTGGTTTTCTCTATTGCTCGGACACAGAAACAAGCAATAAAACAAAGACACAAACAAAAATGTACTTAATAATTGATTTTTTTATCTATAAACCATCAATGGCAGACTATACATTAATTATTGAAATTTGTTCCATGCGCGTAAGAGTGTCCCATTTTTGTGTATTTTATGGGGATACATGTTTATGAGCAGAGGAACAAAGATGCGGTTTTAACATTATTGTCCTATTTTTTTATGAAGCAAGAGCGGGTGTACACATGTTTGTCCTAGCCACCTAGTATCTTGGGTTGTCTTATCTAAAAGGTGAAAAATGTGTCGAAACCGTATTTTTGTACAGCTGACACAACGAAAATGGCAGAAAATAGAGTCGGTTGACAGCTCATCGGCCCCAGTCGGCGCGTTATTCAAATAAATGTTATTCATTGGTCCGAGCGCTTGGAATCCTGGAGTGGGAAACTGGCAGGATGCGCAGTGGTCTTTGCTACATCTTTAACTTCATAAATCTATGTGTTTGTGTCAATTTTACACATGTTTTATTTTTATCTCGAAAACTATTATTATTATATATTATTATATACCGGGTGTTCCATTTAAAATAACAAAGTTGCTACCACTTTTAGTATGAAGCAGCAACACTGCACCACTGAAAATAATTTAGACAGACGGAGCAGGTGCCTTTATCAAAAAAAAAACAAATTTAAAAAAATATTCTCACCGGTTCTCTTTAAAAAGTCTAAAGTTCCATGGCGATGAATCACCCTGTATAACAATTTATTTACTTGTTAATGTTTATACAGGGTGGTCCGAACTGTATTCAGGAAACTTTGTCACCATATTCTGCAGATAAAAATAAGTAAAAAAGTTTGTACAAATGTATGTCCAAAAATGCTTAGTTTTGGAGATACAGGGTGTAGAAGTTTCATTTTTATTTCGATTTTTTCCAAATAATTTTTGAAGTAATGTCAATATTTGGATGGAATTTCTCATGTCAAAAAACTTCCAGACACCAATTAATATTGACGTTACTTTATAAATTATTTGGAGAACATCGAAATAAAAATGAAATTTCTACTCCCTGTATCTCCGAAACTAAGCATTTTAGGACATTCATTAATACGAACTTTTTTAATATTTTTTATCTGCAGAAGTTTCCGGAATACCGTTCGGACCACCCTGTATATTGAAGTTTCACATTACACCTCAAAAGTCAGCTACGATATTTGCCATTTTTTTTCTAATGTAATTAAAACTATAATTGGCTGTAACGCGCATTGTACTGTAGTAATTGAAAGCAATAAATTTATTTTTTTTGCAAATTTTACTGCATTTTATTTTCAAATAAAACCGGATTGCTACTTTGATGTTTCGGGTAATGGCCATCGAATTGCTTGCTGCGTCCGCTCGATTAGCTTAATTAAAATTTGCAATTCGTTATTTGCTACTAGTTTAATAATATTTGTTGCTTGAAATTGTGTCCCGTTTCATTGAACCTGGAGCATGCTGTAATACAAGCAGCGTAATAATTCGATACTTAATTGAATTTTAACGATAGCTGTTTCATAATGGCAAAATCGAATTGTAACAATTAATTAAATTTGGACTCGATTTTTCACATTTTTAGTTTTTGTTTGAAATCCATTTTATGCCAAAAGAATATATTTGACTCGAATTTTTAACTAAATATTTTATCACTTTTCTGTGTAAAAATGCATTTTTTATAGTTTTAATTTCCCTTTTTTCATCACTGATACTAATTAAACTTTTAGTTACCTAATCGAGGGCGCGATTTTAAATTTATTGTTGCCAATCTTGGATATATTCGGCATTGGGCTGACTTAGTGGATTTTAAATCACAAAACATCCCCCTTGAGAACTCTTTCTTTAATGGCCATAAGCGGGAGTAAAAGACCATTCGCCCGAACAAACACTAGAGGCGCCACCGGTCATCAAATGGTGTAAAAATTGCGAAAATTTAATCATCTAATTTTGATACAAGGGGTCGCGCTTAACTTTTTCAATTTTATTAAATATTCTTTGTTTTTAAACTATATTATTAGACTTTGTTGTATTTTGTGAATGTATGAGTGTTTACTTAGTATAAAGTTGCATTATGGTAATTTAAATTATATTACATACATATTTAAGATTCAAATATTATGACATATATGTCAGTTGCGGTCTAAAATGTCATCTTGATAACAAAAAGTTAGTTATTGTTAAAAGTATTTAAAATCGTGTAAAAATATTAAAATTTACAAGTTATAATTAGATATTTTATATTATTTCAACACATAATAGTACAGCGTAATGTTGATATGCAGGTCCAAAACAAAAAGTGCCGTTATATTTTTCAGTTTTCGTTGTCAGCCGCGGAAGTTTCAGTGATTTTAGTGTGGTCGGATATTCTTATTTGTGAAATAGAAATATTGCCTTTGGATTGCAAAACTAAAAGTGGAAGTTTTATTGCAATATAAGTAAGCGTTTGTCCATTTTATGTTTTATTTTTTTCATACCTACGACAAATATACATATATTGAAATTTTATAATTCGTTTTACTTAAAAAATGTTAGAAAACAAGCTTGTAATCCTGTAATTGACATAATTGTTATGTAATATACTCCATTTAAATGTAATATATTTTTAGAGTGCGAACAAACAGGAGAGGCGCTTTATTATTTACTTTCATTTCTTAACATGACAGACGAAGTTCTAAAGGGGGATGTTTTGTGATTTAAATATACCGCTGGAGATTCAGGTGGTAGCTCTACTGTAAAAAATGTCAAGTTGCCACATTTATTTATTTACTGACATTGTCATTGGTTTTGACACTTTAGTTTTGTGTTACGAGCTTTTGGTTTAAATGAATTGTTTTCTGATACTTTATGCTTAAAAATCTTTACAAGTAGACCTTACAGTCGAACATTGTTCTTTGTAGAACATGTTTTAGTGCGAAGTGTACAATATAGCTTAATAACCGTACTTGATAAAAATAAGTACGCCTTTAACAATTGCATATGGGTACCCTAAGTTAAAGGTAAATGGTGGGGCGAGGCCTAAATGTTAAACATAAACATTTTACAGAAGTTTAAATGGTGCTTGGGGTCCGCTAGACCCCACCACGTCAGGGATTTAATTGATTTTGAGTAATTCGTGGGAATTTATACAAAAAAAAACGGAAAATTTTGACCGTTTTCGTGGGAAATTCTATTTCAGATAGTTGGCAACAATGCTTGGATAAAATGCTCCCTAGGACACTTACATAATAAATAACTGTTATTAGTATTTTGTAAAAAAATATATTTTTTTTTTGAAATTTTACCATCCACTCGTATGCAATACCTCTTCGTTTTCATTCTCTTTGCTTGTTTTGTCTTTGCTACTCCATGTTATTCCGGAATTAATATTTTATCTACAACTTCATTAATCTTTCTCGAATATACGAAAAGTTTTTATCATCCTTCTCGATGATTTAAAGTGATTTATCGTGTCTGGTCGTAGGGGTGAGGAAAATATACGCCTCTCCCTACGATATGAAATATGGGTTAATGTTTTCTATCTCTGGTTTGCTGTTTTAAATACCTATTCATTCAAAAGCAAAAAACTCCGCATCGTATGCGATTATTTTTAATTAATTTGAATCAATTAATGGGGGGCCCAACAACATATATCTCTCTTTGGATGATATACCAAAACTATTTCAGCTATAACGAACATTTTTAAAGGTACATATAATAATTATAATTTTGGAAAACATAGATAGTTGCAACTAGTTGATTAAAAAAGTATACCATTAATATTGCAAATTATATTTTATCCTCTCATAGTCTATGTCTATTTAATTTTTTGATTATGTAACGAGCACTTTGTTTACTCACTTGTTTCGTCCTATCCATTTTTGCTATTGATCAAATCGGTGTGAGAAACTATGAAGCTATAAAATGTTGTTTCGGAAGAGTTGAATATCCTGGAAAGTTGAGTTATTGAATGTTATTGCACCTAACAATGCCTTAATTACGCTCTCCAGTACGCATTACCATTTTTACGGTAATCGCGGCGCGGCGGTGGCGGCGCCTGCGTAAACTATATACTGACAATCTCTGATTTTTTGCCGTTGAAGCGCTGCGGTCAGAATTTGTTGAAAATCAACTGAAACGCACCAATCCTGTAGTGAAAAATCTAAAAACCATAAATTTGTAATTAAATCTCTAAAAATATAATCTTAATATGGAACCTTCTGTGGGCTAGTCCGACTGGCATTTGTCCGTTTTTGTTTTATTAAATGATATGCTTCGCCCACTTCAAACCACCAGTTAAAACTTCACAGGTAAAAGTCACCTAAATAAGTAAAAACAAAAAATCTATATCATGCGGATTTTTTCTGTGACACTATATTTTAATACAGAATAAAATACATATCAAAGTTTGACAGAATATTAAAATAGACAGGTAGGTGTCGAGGAAATACGACGATAGAGTTCAAGTTCAGAAATTTTAATAAAACGAACTGAAAAAGGAGAAAATCGACCGTTTGTTCATCGAGCAAGCTGGGTTTTAAATTAGTGACAAGTGCAAATCGTTAGATTTAACATGGCGTCAAGTTTCCCGCTAAATTCTGGTTTATTAACTGAGTGGTTGTAAAGGTAGTAAAATCGTCAGATTGTGACATAAATCCGTTTATATTTCATTACTATGCTTTCCAATTGCATAAGTTTTTAGAAATGAAATAGGCTACTAGAATCGAGTGTAAGTTAACATATATTTTCAACTTTGTAATTGCTTTACACGGCGAAGAAAATGATATTTAAAATTTGTTTAATACATACGTTCTTTTCTATTGAGATAAAAAAATGGTATTGTTGCAGAAAGAGTAGTTTTCATGATTTCAAATTATGTTGATAATATGTTACACATCTCGTCTCGTGGTTTCCACACAGATTTTGATGATTTGTTTTAAATTGTATATTTAAACGAAGACGAAGTTTTTTGCCCGAACTTTGTAACACCTGTAGGGTGCAGCAGCAGTAGTAGTTATTGCCAAATCAAATCACATCGTAGCCTCATCTTTTGTGAGCATTTTGTTTTCTAATCACGACATTATTTCATTTTGTATTGGAGATATGCTGTTTTAAAACGAACATCTCGGAAAAATGCTTCGCAGGCAGAAAGTTTCATGTGTAAATAAACAAGGCGACAAAGGCGAAAACGGATTTATGAGTATTTGTAATATAACAACAACGGTTGTCAAATTAAAAAAAAATGCCATTATCTGTGATGTTGCTCGTATTGTGGCTTTAATTGAGGATGGTCAAAGTCAACGTTATGTGTCCGATACCTAAAAATACCCGATAAAAAAATACACATCGATATAAGAGGATATTCTACAGAATGCTGTTATTTCCTATTTTCATTTTATCGGAGACGGGTTCGTATTAACGCAAGATAATGCGCGACCACACGTGGCATTAGTAGTTAACGAATATTTGGACGAATTGGCTATTGAACGAATTGTTTGGCCAGCTTGCAGCCCTGATTTGAACCCCATTGAACATCTGTGGGACCAACTCCAAAGGCGCATTCGTCGTCGACCTGTTTTACCCGATAGCCTTCAAGATCTGCGAATTGCACTTCAAGAAGAATTTGATACCATTCCACAAGAATTTGTAACAAACCTGATTGATTCAATGCCACGTCGACTAAATGAAGCGATCTTGAAGCGAGGAGGCCACCTTAGATATTAGTCCCTCAAAATTTCTTTACCTTTTTTTAATTTTCATGTTTTAGTTAATTTTCAGATTAAACTTACCTACGTTCTGATGTTTAATTTGATTTTAAAGCTTTTTTCCAGGCGTTTGTTTTAAAGCAGCGTATCTCCAATACAAACAGAGATAATGTCGTGATTAGAAAAACAAAATGCTCACAAAAGATGAAGCTACAATGTGATTTGATTTGGAAATAGCTACTACAGCTGCTGCACCCTACAGGGTGTTACAAAGTTCGGGCAAAAAACTTCGTCTTAATGTTGTGCCCTTGTGCCCTGTATATGCTTAAAATAAATTCGGAATAAAAAAACTCTGGCGTAGCATCCATTAAGAAGGAATTAATTTACAATTTTAAAAAAATCATCAAAATCTAATGAGTGGTTCGCGAGAAATCCAACTTTGAAATTGGGACTAGTTTTTAGTGACCGTTTTTTTTTGCCGGTGAGATTTAAAAAGAATCTTAAGTTTTAAATTTTATACCTTACAACATTTTTTAATGTTCTTTAGAAAAAAATAGATCAAGTTAACCGAAAAAAATAAAGGTAGGTATTTAATTTTACGTAGAATGTACTACTACCCATCGTGCTACGTATGCAAATCGATACAAATGCAAAATTGTAATTAATTCTAATTTAAACAGTTTTTCTTTCTCATTTACCTGTTTAAAATGTGCATAATTGCATACATAATTAATTGCAATTTACTAATCGATACTGTATAAATAGTGAAATTTAATTTTATTGGCAAGTGGAAAGACATGTCTCCTCTATGTATTATAACATTTTACATCTTTATTAAAGTTTTTAAAATTTATGCCAAATATTGGGTTAAACGAAAATACCAAGTTAGGCCCAAGCAAGGATCTGGCATTCAGATACAACGTAATTTATGAAAAAAAGATGTAGTGGTGGTTAAAAAATCTACTGTAATAAATAATAAGTTTCCTTCAATTATTATCCTTTTATAATATTATAAACCGGCATCGCGACAACCTCACAGCATGGACTTATGATGTGTATCATCAGTGTTGAACAAGTAGATATAAGAGACATACATTTTAAATCCCACTATTTTACTAGGCACATGTAGATTGGTTGCATTGTCTCTGTACAACTCTATGTAGTACTAGATCACTGTAGTTTTGGTGACCATGTTCCACTTATTACACAATTTAATTAGGAATAAATGTTATTTCATGCTTTATTCTGGGTATTGTTTCTTTAAATTCTTATAAATTCATTTAACTTTTGTGGTTTCCTTCCAATAACTGTAGTTACTGCAATTTTAATTTATTTATAGATTACTAACGTGTACCAGCGACTTCATTCGCGTCGAATTAATCATTTGTAATGGTGATGATAAAGCAAAGCAAGAATTTCCATTAACATACAAACTGGATAAAATTTTCTCACATTTATGTCAGCATGAGAAAAAACAATATGGCGATATTATTATACAGGGTGTCCCAGAAATAAGTGCAAACATTTTAACTGGTAGTATAGTTCAACCCCAAAAACACGCCTATGAGGTTTTTTTCGCGATTCGATTTCGATTTCGATTTTTTTTTAAATTCTATTTTTTTTTAAATTTTTTGGAATTGTTTTTAGTGTTTAGTTAAAAAACATAATTTCTTGATAATATGGCATCATAGGCATTATATTAAATTTACAAGAAAGAAAATCCAGAAAAGATCCAGTGGTTCTGAAAATTTTAGCAAAAAATATTTTTTTTGGAATTTTTCATAATAAAATAACTCCGTTATTATGGATTTATTTGAAAAACGATAAAGAGAAAATATATTTATTTTATCGAGATCTTCTTCCCCCGTAAATTACTTGCAGTTATTTCTGGGACACCCTGTATAACTTGGTAACATTTGAGGGGTAGTTTCATATCGTTGGAATTTGAGTTTCGAAAAATCCGTTTGCCAAAAATAAGCTTTTTACGTCAAGCAGTTTAATCACAATCGTGGTTAAGAAATTAACCAACTTTTTGGAACACCCTGTATGATTTTTTAAAAATTTCAAAATATAAAAAAAACAAATAAATTATGCTTATAAAATAACGTAATATATAATATAAATTAGCGTTTTCCCGAAAGACTAACCGTTTTTTAAATAACAACAGTCAATCCGTTTGCCAAAAATCGGCTTTAAACGTCAAGCTGTTTGAGCAGAATCGTGATTACTCAATGGTCATATTTTATAAAACACCCTGTATAAATTTATAAAAAATCTTAAAATATGTAAAACATCAAAATAAAATATGCGTATTTAAGAGTTTTTCCGAAAAACTCACCGGTTTTTAAATTAAAAAAATATATATTAATAATTGAGGGATAGTTTCACCCCCTTAGAATTCGAGTTTCGAAAAATCCCTTCTTATCGAACACAATTTAAAACGCGGTATTATCAAACTTCAAACTGTCCAACTGCCAAGCGCGGGCCTTTATATACCCCTACTGACTATTTCTCGAACCCCCCCTTCTATAATTTTTGATATTTTTCCGCCATCTGCCAGTAAATTCTATTGTCTGATTCGCTTACTTGTTCACTTGATTAAGAGATGGCGCCTAAAAATGTCTTTTACTTTTTGGTGAATTCGCCATATTTCTTGACACGTTGCGGCAATGTAGGCAACCAGCAATACAGTTTAGCTCCACATACACCTTGACAATATACTTATCCAGGAATGGTATATTTGCAATTATTGTAACGTGAAAGTTAAAGAACACAATAATATAAATTATATGAGAAGTTTACTTAATAACCTAAATTCCGTACAAAAAATTTAGTATTTTGCATAAAAACAATAAAGCCATCCGACGCAAAAAAGATACCACAAAAAACGCCCAAGGATTCTCTCCTGTTCTAAATTGCATGCCAAAAAAAACTAAATAAATTAAAATTTCTAAAATTCCATTTGCATGCAAATTAAAAGAAACCCGGATCTCGAAACAGTTTTTTAGCATGCAAGTTTTTCAGCCAGATACTGAAGATGGAGATAGAAAAAAGTAAGGAAACGCTGTGCGGTTACGTTGATAAAAGAGGAAAAGTGGGAATAATTAGTCTAGGCGTGAAACTCGAACACGAAATTAGAGTTTAGCGTGCTTTGACTGATTCTCGTTGTTTTTAATTATAAAACGTTTTCTTTATTAGAAAGAGTGGCACTCAAGATTTGAATATGATTGAGTTTCGTCCATAAGTACTCCATACTAAATACATAAAAAATTCTTCTGTTGATTTATGGTAGTAGAGTCCCCGAGCTGTGTATTAGTTGTCCCAAATATATATATTTTTCTACTATTTTTAGTGTTATTTATTACAATATCTTTTCTTTCTACTACTTTGTTGTACATTACTTTATAATTTTGCTAAATTTATTTATTTTGAGACCCACTTTATTGCTGGCTGTATTTAGATCGTTATTTTGTGCTCGTAGCTCTTCAGGACTATTAGCAATTAGGACTATGTCATGAGCGAATCTTAGATGGTTAAGATGCTCTCCATCTATTTTCAATCCTTTGTTGGTCCAGTTCAGTTGACGGAAGATTTTTATTTTTTTTATTTCTTCTAACCTAATAACAGATGCACAGAGAGATTTGAAGTTACAAAGGGTCTACGTCAAGGATGCTCTTTGTCACTTACCCTATTTAAAATGACATGGAAAAGAAAATGCAGATCACACGGGCATCGAACTAGGAAACATAGTTCTGTATACCTTACAGTTTACTAACGATGAAGTGGTAGTGGCTAACGATAAGGACGATCTATCGTTAACCACTCGCTGAACACCGAAAAAATGAATATTTACCAATATACCGATAGGAGTCGCGTCAACGAACATTCGAAAGATGCGGAAATATTATATATATGACACAATAATTAAGACTGGTCTACTGTATGGGTCAGAAACGTGGTGAATAACGGAGAGAATAAAACAAGAATAGAGACTGTTGACGTAGGCGTATTTAGGCGGTCCCTCGGGATATCTACACTAGAGAAGAGGAGAAATGAAGAACCGTGTGAAGCGCTAAGGGGAGTAGAAGAACGGCTGGCAAAAGAACTTGAGAACCATCAGCATCAATATGTTACGGTCACGTGCGGCGGATGAAAGATTCATGACTTCCTATAAGAAAGTGAAGAAATAGGTACCACCATACCGTGTAGAAGTAGAGAAAAATCAAAGAAAAGCCTGTAGAGACCTTAGAGATTGACTAACAGGGTATAAGGTTTCTTCCCTTGAGTTATTATACCTCACTTGAGTAAATCCCAAAATCCCCGCGTGGGCTCCCTTGCTATATTATAAATGCTACCACAAAGAAATCACGTGTAAGACGCCATAAAGGTTTAGAAACAAACTGTTAAAAATAAATAAAAATTATGCAATGTAATAAAATTCTTTGTTCCAAAATTAACATATTTGATTTTAAACGGAGTTATTAAAGGTGAAAAGATTAATAATTATTAGTTACCGATAGATATATTATAAATACATTACCTGACTAGGTTCTCACGCAAATAACACATTATTTTCGCAGTAAACTTTATACGATTAAATAAAAATGTGTAAATAGCAGCCTTTCATTCTTTTGTGGCATTTATGTTTTTTTATTCGTCAATTTTCGATCACGTTAAAGTGAAATTATTCATCTGAAAACTGAATAGTTTAGTCTTGGCAGCTCAGATAAGTTATACAGTTATCCAATAATATTTTTCAAATCATACAATCTTTCTTTGATACAAACAAATATCCGGAAGTAGTAAAGTCAGTAACATATAAAAATAATTAAAAATTCGTTAATCTATATCATCATCGTCGTCATCAATATCATCATTTTCAGCTTATTCAACCATTTCCGATTATGGTGTAGCCCCCCTAGGTCCCTCACATATTGAGATACTATCTTTGTAGCTGGGTATTGTTGTCTATGGTTGGCTATACGGGCCAAAGTTAACCCTGCTGATTTCCTAATATCATGGTTCCATCTCAGGTTCGGTCTCCTTCTATGTCTCTTAGTTGGTGAATGCATCTGCATTTGAGGGATTTGACTCTGTATATTACCTGGGTCTTTTATAATTTCCACTTCCTATTCTTTTACAGTCTCTCTTGGTTATTCCCAACATATTTTGTTCCATTGAGCGTTGTGCGATCTGCAGTTTCGTTATGATGTCCGTTTTAAGTGTCCAGGTTTCGCATGCATAGGTCATGACTGGTAGAGACTTAATCTTTATACATATACATATATAAAATTTAATGCTGATTGACTTAGGTATCAACGCACAGCAGAAATCACTTGACATAGAAGTACGTAATTTGGGACATGTATGTTCTTGAGTGATGTAAGTGAGCACTAATAAGGGATTTTTGGAAATTCGACCCCTAAGAGAATTAAATTAGGGATGAATGTCTGCATAAAGATTTGTGAAAATCTGTTTTATGAGTATGCAATTTTGCACGAAGTAGTTTTATCATCATCGTCATCATTTAGCTTATACCGTCCACTGCTGAACAAAAGCCTCCATTAACTCTAGCCATTTCCTTCTATTTGGTGCCACTTGAATCCAGTTTCCAGCCACCCCCTTAATGTCATCTGTCCATCGACTAGGAGGTCGTCCTCTACTTCTATAGGCCTCGTGTCTCGGTCTCCATTCCACAAGTCTCTTTGTCCACCGTCCATCTGTCATCCTAGCCACATATCTTGCCCAATTCCATTTAAGATGTAAGACAGACATCACCGCATCTCTTACTCCTGTTTGATTTCGTATTGTATGATTGGGTATTTTATCTCTGAATGTAACTCCCAACATGGACCTTTCATTTTCCGTTGCACGACCTGTATTCGGGGGATGTTCTTTTTTGTCAAAGTAAGCGTTTCGGCTCCATACGTGAGGACAGGCAAGACACACTGGTTAAAGATATTTCTTCTTAAACATATGGGAATATGAGATCTCAGTATATGCCTTAGTTTGCCAAATGCCGCCCACGACAAACCTATTCTACGTAGAATTTCGTGGGTCTGATTATCCCTTCTAATACCGATCTCATGCCCTAAGTATTTATATATATGCACTTGTTCCAAAGATATGTTATTAATGTTTAAATTTCCACTTAGTAATCTGTCATGTATTGTGTCTTTGACAAGTTCATTTTCAAACCGACTTTTCCGAAGCACCATTCAGCATATCCAGCATATTCTGTGCCTCCTGTATGTTATCTGTTATTAAAATAATGTCATCTGCAAAACAGAGATGATTTATCAATTTGCCATCGATGTTAATTCCTGTTGAATCCCAGTTTATAATTCTTAACATACTTTCTATCACAGCAACGAATAGTTTAGGGGACAGTGTGTCGCCTTGTCTTACTCCTTGATCGATATTGAATTTGTCTGTGCATTGATTTGTCGATATTCTGACGTTTGCCGTGGCATTATCATATAAATATATGTCTTATGATTGAGGAGTATCGATGATCGATGCGACTCTCACTTAGTGTCTCTAGAAGCTTCCACTGGTCTACCGAATCGAAGGCCTTCTCGAAATCCACGAAGACAAGCATTAGTGGTCTATTATACTCAATGCATTTCTCGATAAGGACCTTGACTGTTAGAAGATGGTCATTTGTTCCGTAACCTGATCGCAAATCGGCTTGTTCGCTCGAAAGAAAAAAGACTATTTTATTTGTCGAACGCTTGGTGAGTATTTTAGTAAATAATTTGTATATGTGGCTAAGAAGGCTGATGGACCTATAGTTTTTAAGGTCTGTAATGGTTGCATGGGTAATAAGGTCTGTAATAGGTTTCATGGGTGACTAATTCAGCACTAAGCGGCTAGGTATTTATTGAAATTCGCCTTCTAAAGGGGTGAATTGAATATTTATTGAATATATTTGAGGAAGCGTTTCCCTTATTAATTTTTTCTACCACTATTATTTGGAACTAAATTTTGAATTATTTATTTAATTGTAGATTTTTTAAAATATCCCAGAAACTACATACATCGGTAAAAACTTAAAGTTTGGCCTCTGAAAGCTGAGATCTTGGCAATATATACCGGTAAAACTCTGACTTGAAAGGGCCGCTTCACATGTCGTAATTCCAAAACTATTTAACTCCAGCATAGAGCTCCTTATTACACTGAATATTCTCACTTTATAACGATTTCCTTAGCATTAATAATGTTCAACTTTAAGCCGCCGCTGCTGTAAAAACAGCTTCGCTAATTAAAATTGTGCAGTTGCCTTAAGTTTCTAAACTGTTATGTACAAAATTGAAAAGTTGTTTTCTAATTCGTTGCTCTTTAGGTTCGGCGCTTATATATGTCGGATACTGAACTTTGTATATGCGCTTGACGGGGACTAAACCCGTGTTCTCTTTTTATGCAACGAAAAACAGACCCAAAATCCTGAAAATGTATTCACGTTACGATGCAGCAGAAATAAGTAATTTCAATTTAACTTGTACCAAACGGAAGAAGAGGAAGTTTTATAGACCAATACTTGGGAAGCTATATCACTAACCATTCTAAAAATGAATCGGTTTAATAATTTATTAGTGAAATAAATATACTTTTTAGTTTACGATCATTTACAATGTCTAAAAAACACAATTAAAATTAATAAAATATCCTAGCAACGGCTTGCGGTAGTCTGTTGTATCCATAGAGAACGCAAAATATTTAGCTTATAAAACAATAAACTTTTGATTTCTAACCAAATTTTTTCTTGACGGGTGATAATCGAAGGCCAAAATGACATTCCTCGCAAATTTTAAAATATAATTAGTGGAAAAGTCAAGACTTTGTTAACTTTTTCCAATAATTGAAAATTACTACCACTAACTATGACGTTCTGAATGCTTACATTAAAATTAGGTGAACAAACTTCTACGGCTAATTGAAATCTCTAATTTATTCCACTGATTTCGAGGTTCTGAAAGAAGCTTTGTCCCTGCTAATTTCCTAATATCATGGTCCAATCTCAGGTTTGGTCTTCTTCTGGTCTCTTACTCCCACGTGGGTACCATGCTGTAATTTTTGTGATCCATCTGTTATCCGTCCTTCTTGCCAGGTGTGCTCAATGCCATTTGGGGGATTTGACTCTATGGATGACATCTATTACCTGGGTCTTTTGTCGTATCCACTACATTTTGAACGGAACCACTGAATGTTGTGCGATCTGAAGTTTCCTTATGATGTCCGTTTAAAGTGTCCAGGTTTCGCATGCATAGGTTATGACTGGTAGTAGACATTGGTGGAATGTTTTCTCCTTTTCACACTTTAGATAGAGTTGTCTTCTAGATTTGAATATGATTGAGTTTCTTCCATAAGTTCCTTCCATAGAATGCTAACTTAATTCTTCTCTCAATTTCTGGTAGTAGAGATCCTGAGCTGTGTATTAGTTGTCCTAAATATATATATACTTCAACTATTTCGAGTATTGTGTTATTTATTAGAATGTCTTTTCTTTCCACTAGTTCGTTGTACATTACTTTAGTTATTGCTAAATTCATTTAGCAATAACGTACTAAATTCATTTAGCAATTCGTACATTACTTTAGTTATTGCTAAATTTAAGTACTTGGGCATCTGACTCTCCGAAGATTGGACATCAGACAAGGAAATTAAATGTCGCATCGAACGTCGCATGTCGCATTAAATGTCGCATCGGCAAGCATTCTTGAGGTTCCGAAAAGTACTTGTCTGTTCTGATTTTGACCTTAAACTCAGATTAAGATTCGTAAAGTGTTACGTGTGGTTGGTGCTCCTTTATGGTATGGAAGGTTGGACATTGAAAGCAGCTGCCATTAATAAACTAGAGGCTTTCGAGATGTGGCTATATCGCAGAATTCTGAAGATACCTTTGACGGCTAGGTTAACAAATGAGGAAGTTCTGAGACGTGTCAACGAACAGCGCGAATTGTTTGAATTGATTAAGAAGAAAAAAACCGCATACCTGGAGCACATAATGCGAAATCCCAAATATCAATTCATGCATCTGTTAATCAAAGGCCGGAGGGGTATCGGAAGGAAGAAAATGTCATGGCTGAGGAATGTTAGACAGTGGACAGGCCTACACGATGTACAGTCATTAATAAACACCGCCAGGAATAGAAAAGCGATGGAAAATGTTATCGCAAACATCCATTAATGGATTCGCACTATAAGAAATGAAATTCATTTTAAGACCTACTTTATTGCTGGCTGTATTTAGTTCGTTGTGCTTGTAGTTCTTCAGGACTATTGGCAATTTGGATTATGTCATCAGCTTATCTTAGATGGTTAACATATTCTCCAAGTTTATTGAAGCAGCAAAGGATTAAAAATATTTATTCTTTTTTTTCCATAACAAGGGGCCGTCCTCTGCCGGAAACACTGCGACCTGTGAGGTCTATTGTGTTTGTCCCCCTTCTATATCTGCACTCATTCTCCTATCCCTGTGCCCTGCACTAGCTTATGGAGGTCCTTGATAGGATGGGAGCATAGTTCCTCCGGTTCTAGCCTAGCTTTCCCAAATAAAGAGTGTCGCTTGCGATCCAGAGCCTCGCAATGACATATTATGTGCTCCGCTGTTTCAGGATCTTTTTCGCAGAGTCTGCAGCAAAGACTTCCTTGGTACAGGGTGAGCTTGTTCAGATAACACTTGACAGCCATGTGTCCTGTCAAGAGGCCTGTTGTAATCCGCACTTTATTCCTTATTCTTTTGTTGGTCCAGTCCAGTTGATGGAAGATTTGTTCTAGTATTGCTTGCTATAAACTGCTTTGAAGATATCGCGTCTCCCTGTCATACTCCTTTGCCAGTTGGGAACTCTGCTTGTTTCATTATTCATCATTACCTTTGCTTTGGCTTCTTTGTATATATTGGCGAGAGTTTCTATAATATAAGAGCTTGTCATACCTTGTTTTGCTAGGGTTTCTATTATTGCATTAGGATATATCGAGTCGAAAGCCTTCGCAAAGTCTATGAGGCCTGTGGCTAGTGGAAGTTCGTATTCTTTTGTTCGGCTGATAGTTTGTCTTATTGTAGGTATGTGATCAATCGTGCTGAAGCCGATTCTAAAGCCTGCTTGTTCTTGTGATTTTGCAGCGTCAAAGTCCATATTTGTATGAAAATTGGTGTCTGGGTGTTTTTTGACATGAGAAACTCGAGTTCGATGTATGACTCCAATCTGTAGGAGGCATCATCTATATATTTTTAACTAGTTTGAACAGTAATCATTTTTCGTCCGAACCTGTATTACACTACTGAGTTACAAAAATAAGAAATAAATATAAATTTATGATATCGCACTCGAGCCTCTTTTAGGAGCTCATAACCCACACCTATTCTTAAAAAAAAACGTCGAATATCAAAACATTTTCTAGTATATTTTCATATGCCCCTCCCTCAAGCTTGAATAGCTCAATTGCAGGGAGTTTCATTCATTAAAGGTAAGTTAAAAGTATTCTATCAACGTCTCTGTGCCCATAAGTGACTTGTCATTAGGCTATCTGACTTCAAAGGCAAGGCCATAATAATTAGAATAACTATAATGTCAACAGATAGTGGGATCTATCTATTTTTATTATTTACATTGAGGAGTTAGAAATGACGAAAATAAAAATTGCAAATAAAATAAATAAAACATAGTATTATTACGTATTTTTCAGAAATCTATATGAGATAAAATATAAAGCAGTTTTCTTCCTGGTACAATATCATTTTAATCATAATGAGTAATGTCATCATCTGTGAAGCGAAATAAATTGATTAAGATATTTATTGCATTGAATGCATTCAGAATGAGTGGGAGAAGGGTTAATCACCACTACTTTTTTATCTATTCTGTCCCCTTTCTTAAGTTATAACTCATCATACGTTCTCAGGATTTTGACAAGAGCCAGTACCCGGGACGGTTTTAAAGAGGTTAGCTCTCCATCTCCAATATTAGACGTACCAAAGTTTATGGTACTAATGGTTGTCGTCTCGGCGCACTCAGTAATGAGGTGTTCTGGTGTTTCCCCATTTTCCCCACAGAATCTGAATTTGCCGTTTTTTCTTAGCTTCAATTTACTGAGGTGTTCATTGAGGAAACAGTGTTCTGTTAAAAAATCCGTGACAATCCGAAGATGGTTTTACTTGAATCAAGGAAAAATTTTGATTTTTCTTGGTCGTAAGTCCTAGAAAACTTCTTCGAGTGTCAATCTTGCAAACGAAGAAGGGAACGGCGAAGTGCAAATCTTGCAAACCTATAATTTTGTCAATAAATGAGAATGGTACACTTCCGCAAAAGGTTTTTTGGGTGTTAATGTTTAGAAAAATGTCTATAATGAAAACTAGAAACGTGTTTTCATGTAACTGTTTTCAGGCTATTCTAAAGTTGAAAAACTGAAAATTATGCATTTCCGAAGAAATATTTTCATGACTTTCTATTTGGAAAAGCACAACATCCAAAATATTACCAAAAATAGCATTTATCTGTGAACTTAAAAGGCAGACACCACTATCATTCTCATAAATCATCTCATTGGATAGACTGTGTGAGTTTGGTTTGGCTCTAAATAGATATCAGCTGCTTATTTTTTGGTTTTGTTTTATATTATGTTATTTATTAATTCAATTGTAAATTTAATAAAGTTTTCTATTTTATAATTTGTATATTCTATAACGAATATATTGAAAGAGATATAGCTACAGTTAGTCTGATTAATTTTAAAATTTAACAAAATATTCACAAATAATAATTTCTCCATTTATAAAGTTTTTAATATGTGAAACAAATAAATATTTAAAATAAAATTTCTATTAGAATATAAAATTTAACTATTCTTTAATAAAAAATAAATAAAGTTAATAGAAATTAAAATTATTAAATATTTATATATATATAAAAAATACAAACCAGTAGTCGAGTAGTCGTTAATGCAGTAGTACTCGTTAACAATATTTATAAAACAGGAAACACTTCCATATTTCCAGTGTATTTTTCAAGTTCAAATAACAAAATATTAGTATACATTCGTTTTTACTGGAGT
This sequence comes from Sitophilus oryzae, assembly GCF_002938485.1. Lineage (NCBI taxonomy): Eukaryota > Metazoa > Arthropoda > Insecta > Coleoptera > Curculionidae > Sitophilus > Sitophilus oryzae. The sequence continues at coordinate 197,658 of NW_022147535.1, forward strand.
TAACAAAAGGACAACCAAATATGCTCGCATTTATAATTGTTTGTTCGTGTTTTTGTTCTTGCATTTTTTAATTTAACATTGCCCCCGTTTTACGTAAATACCATTTCAATAAATAACTAAAAATCATTTACCTCCTTTTTTATTTTCACTTTACCATTTCTTGTAAGGGATAGTAAATTATCCAAATGTAAACACTGTTATTTTTGTGCCTAATTGTATATATTTACATCTGTTATGATACTAATCTTGAGTAAGTAAACATGACAGTTTGTTTTATTTATTATTCCATACCGGTAGACTAATAAAATATGTATATACATATATTTCTTTTTCTTGTTTTGTAAACTTTTGTAATGTCTAATTAATTACATATCTACTAAACGACACGGAATGGAACAATAGTATATTTTTAGTAAAAAAAATATTAATTTATCGAAAAGTAATATATAATAGGACAGAAATAATAAAAAAGAGTTAATTATTGTTCTAATATTTATAAAGAATAACGAATAGCAAATTTACAATAAGTTTTTTAATAAAGGTAATTTGAGATACAGTATAAAAGTGAAGAGTATAAAATTTAAAGAGGATTGAAATAAAACAAATTGTCATACAAGATAATACAAAGTTGCTAAACTAAGAGTAAATCTATAAATTTAACTTTTAAATCCATTGCAAACAACAAACATTAATAAATAAATTAAATAAATAAAATGCAATTAAATCGAAATATTCAACAAAAATTTAATATTTGTAATGCTTGAAATATTTTTGTTATTTCCTCTAAATTAATTCGTATAAATAAGTATTTTATTTAATCATTATTGTGGTTGTTTTATATATCGAGTTTCTATATAAGACCTGTCAATACCTTGTTCCACCAGGGCTTCTATTATTGCCTTAGAGAATACATAGAGTGATTAGAAGCCAAAAATGCAATAAAATGAGGAGTGTTCCATTTAAAAAAATCATTCTGTTCCTCTCACACTTTTTTTGAGTCACAGAAATATTTTCCTAAAATACATCTTAGGTTTGCACCTAAACAAATTATCCAATAATAAAAGTTTTTTATTATTGGATGGACACAGTGTTACAGGACCCTGTATAAATATATATATTTGTTTTATTATTTTTTCTTTAGTCTCGATAATATTGATTAAACTGTACAGGGTGCCCCATATTTTCGTGTATTTAACATTGTTTCTCCCTTCTAAATAGAGACACAAAGATGCGGTTTCCACATTTAGTGCTACTTTTTTATGTAATTAAAGATGCTACGCACAGGTTTATTATATCCTTCTTAGTTCTCATAATACAGGGCGAATTTGAAATTGTTTCATTCTTTGACTCTCCTCGTATTTCGGTTATCTTATAACTTACCAAAAGGATGAAATCTGGGTTCCGTAGAGTTTTTTACCTAAAATTCAGTGACATAACCAGTTTTTTGTTGGGAGTTGTCATTCTTGAGATATGACCCAAACTTATATTTTTTTAAATGAAATACTTTGATTTCGTGTTGAGGGTTGGAAACTTTGGAGTTATAACAGCAAAATAAAACACTAATTTACTGTAATACACCAACACACTTTACTTTGGCACTGGACTTGCGTTTCGCTAACCATGTTAGCATCATCAGCAGATTATTAAAACTGAAGTTTTAACGCGCGTCCATTGCAAAAGTAAAGAGTGTTTTGATGTATTGTAATAATAATACTTAATAATATATTATTTTCTAATTTTATTTGTCTTGTTATGCGCTTTCTAAAAATATAATATACTCAATACTTATGTCCATAAACAAGGTAAAAATGTATTAGGTATTTAAATTTTTAAATTAGGTAATCAAAAAAGCCTGTAATCAAAACAATCGAGCACTTTATTCGACAATTTGAATAATAAGGAAAGTAAAATAAAATAAATAATATACAGGGGTAATAATAAGAAAAGTGACATAAAAAAATAATATATAGCCCATACTAAAATATGTTACTAGGTATCTCAAAAACTGCGACTTTGACTGATTTTGATGATGATACAAATTTTGTTGCAAATATTATTCCTAATCTTAATTTGAAAACCGCGTTTCGCTAGCTACTGTAATTTTGGAGTTACGATTTTTTTTTAATTTTTAACCCCCTCCCATACCCCCTTACCAATCCCCCAGCCCCACCAAAAACTAATGGCCAGATTCTCGGGTGCCACAGTTTTTTTTGGTGCCAAATTTGGTTAAAATCGGTTCAGCGGTTTTTGAGTTATCGTGTTACAGACGGACAGACGGACAGACGGACAGACAGACAGACAGACAGACAGACACCATGAAAATATTTTGTACTTAGGTCATTTATGACCCAAATAACTCATTTTGAGTGAAATTAAAAAAACTTTTTTTTTTGCCGATCTTAATAGCCTACCATACCTATAGGTATGGTCGGCTAAAAAACATATGTTTATCTCATATTTCGAAAACTACAGCTCTCAACAAAAAACTGGTTAGGCCATTGGTTTTCACCTCTTGAATAAGATATTAGATAACCGAGATACAATAAGGGTCGGAAAATGCAACAATGTCAAAATTACCCGGTATTTCAGAAACTTAGAGGGCTATGTGTCATCTTTAGTTTCACAAAAAAATAGCAAAGTGATTTCAAAACCGCTTTTTTGTATCTCTACTCATAACCAAGAAACATAAAAAAACAAACGAAAATGGGACACCATGTACAAAAGAAATTATTTCTAAAATACGTAGTAGTGAAAAAATTAATTAATTATAAAGTATTTTCTTTTTACTGCGTTCTCAAAGGAAAGTTCGTCGTCCAAGTACTCTCTGTGGTCAATTCAACCCAGACGTGCCTCTACAATAAATTTACCATTTCATGTTCAGCTGGCATAAAGAATTGTTGGATTGTATTTTACTTCTTTCCACTACGAGAAGTTTTAATCAAGAAATGCAACGGTTGTTTTTAATTTTATTTTTAACGACGCTGTCTGACTTCTTTTCATTTTTCCTCGAAATATTTTAATCAGCGTTAACTGTGATCACTAGACCATAATGAAATAGAAAATCCTTTGTGGAACTGCTTGAAAAGTTTGATGCCAAGATAGTATTATACCTTTGTACCGCATTATAAGAAATATTGATGATTTTACAGGGTGTCCAATTTTCATGTCTTTTACAGGGTTTCTCGCTTATGAGTAGAGCTACAAAAATGCGGTTTTCACGTTACCGTCCTACCTTCTTATGAAATTAAAGATGGTACACACATATTTGTTCTAGACCCATTGATTTCTGAAATAAAGGGTGAATTAGAAAATGTTGCATTTTTCAAAGACTTTCGTATCTCAGTTATTATAATTCATCGAAAAGATAAAAATTGCAGAAGTCACTGGCCTAACTTAATTTTCGCTGGGAGCTCTCGAAATATGACCCAAACTTATGTTTTTTTTAATGAAATACCCACCCTGTATAGTATTTTTATTTTATTTGTCTTGAAATGAGCTTTTTGAAAATATAGTTTACTCTATACTTATTTTCATAAATATCGTAAAAATGCATTATTAAGTTTTTAACATACAGCGTGGCCCATCGAAAACGTTCCGCAAGGCATAACGGCCAGGGTAATTTTTTTTTCAGAAAATTCAAAAACACGTCAATTTTGTTTGTGAGGGGGACAACTTTTGCCCCAAAAATGATTGCAAAATCTTCAACCCTCTAAGCGGGGGTGTTATCCCCCAACTTTTTTCAAATGGGAAGGGGGGTCAAGTAGTACCGCAATGAAAAGGGCTTTACTATTCTCTATACTTTCCCGCTTCGTTTTTGAAAATCGGTTGAGTCATTGAGAAAATATGAAGAATCGAAATTTGAATAGTTTATTTAAACATTTATCAGAGTAAATGATAAGGATAAATTCCTTCGACCAATTTGCTGTTTTTTCTTATTATTTCTAGATGTTTACGCATTTTTTCACTTGCCACAAGGTTGAACGATCAGGTGCGGCAGTTGCTACATAGCTGTTCTGTGACTTGTGCGTTGAAGTTCTTCTCAATATCGTTAAACTTTTTAACAATTATGGTGTACTCGCTTGCAGAAAAAGTAGAAATAATCGAACTTTATTTTAAAAATAATGAATGTAGCAGTCGGGTTCCGCAGATATTCAATGAATGCCATCCTGAAAAACACCTTGATGGCAAAATTGTTCGCGAATTAGCAGCAAAATTTCGCGAAACTGGTTCCGTTATGAATAAAAAGAGGCAGAGGGAAAACCCTGTAGTAAATCAAGCTATGGAGGTATTCGTATTGGGCCAAGTTGCCATGGATAGTACGCTGAGTACAAGAAAATTAGCCAATGCAAAATTAGCCGGCGTGAATCGTACCAGTGTCCAAAGGATATTAAAAAAAAACACAAGTTCTACCCGTACAAAATTCAGTTGGTACAAGAGCTCAACGAAAACGATTTTGATCGTCGCTTGCAGTTTTGTGAAACTGTGAGTGAACGAGTGGGAATGATAATAATTTCCTATTTAATGTGTGTTTTTCGGATGAGTGTACTTTCTTTTTGAACGGTGTAGTTAATCGGCATAACGGTCGGTACTGGGCTGAGGGGCTTTTCACGAGGTGCACACACGATGTACCCTTTGATGTACCGCGCTAGAGCCGAACAGCCGAAACAAGCATTTTATGTGATCGCAAGTACGTCGAGCACCGCGAGCGTCGCGATCGCCGCGAACACCTCGCTCTAACTGCTTGCCTCTAAATGTTTTTCGTGATTCACATGTTTGTTGGGCCTGCTCGTGAGCAATGTGGAAGCACCTTTATACTAACATACCAAATCTCGATATTACAAATGATAGCCACTACTTATTAAACCTAAATAGCTAGTAAGTAAAATTGTATTAAAAAGAAAGTGCAGTTCAAAAGTTCAAAATGTGAGATGTGCATGTAAACTAGTATTAAAAGGCAGCGCAGTCTAAAACGCGCGTTTGAAGTTACTTCCAAGACTTGTATTAGGAATTATTTGTACACTTATTATTACTGTTTACTCAATATCTTCTCGAACCTTTAGGCATTTTAATCATGCGAAACACATGCCTCACTCAATAACTCTCCGTCAGCTACGAGTTTCTGTGCAAAATGTATGTATGCCTGTGAAAGATTTAGGTCAAAGGCCCGATGAAATAGAGCCAGCTGAAGTGTCGGCTTCGTTTTAACAGCTAAACCGCTCTGAAAATGGTGCGAGACAATCTGTTAAACCGTCAAACAATGCCATTTACCGACATTTCCATGTTTAATGTTTTAGGCCCCGTACAAGATATGTACTAAAGCTAAAGCGTTGTAGTAACAATGCTTTCAATTTCGACACTACATTTAATTTAGTTGGTTATGTTCATAAATATAATTTTACATTTCTAGAGCATCGTTTTCTATACTATTGTCGGCAAGATTTATGTTTGGGTTGAGATTTCCGTATTTAAGAAGATTATATACTATGCATTTATATCGAGGATCGATAAATCATCTTTTTTAGTATTGAAAATACTACTGGGATCATTTTTATGTAAAATTAACATTGGCTGTCGCGACCTCGACATCGCAAATTGACACCGAAACAGCTATATTGCAAGTAACATAATACCTTATGATAAGACATATCTTAGTAGAGACAAAGTTTGTAGAGAGTGGTTCGCATATTAATAAAGATTAATTTGTGTGTATTCTTAATGTTTGGCAAATAAATAGTTTTGTTGGATGATCAATAATTTGTGTATATTCTAATTGTTGTTCCTATTTGTTCTATTTTATAATTAGTTGAAAGCCTTGCCTGACGCAGAGGTTACGTGCCTTAAAAAATTTCCTTTTTATTACACAAACTATACTGGGTGAGTCTTAAATAAATGCAAATCCGTTGCAGACTTGCAAATATTTTTAGGGATTGTATATTTTGAACTGAGAAAAACTATGAAAACTATGATATATAACAACCCATGTTCGTTCAACAAAGTTGAAGAGGTAATAAATAGTATAATATTATTAGTATTTTGGCCAACTGTATAAAAAACAATTTAAATGAAATAAAGGAACCTACGTTGTGTTAAAAAATAATTTTTATTGTGATTACCTCGGATGCGTTCGACAGAAGCAATATTTTGGGAAATTTGAGGAGTATAAGTTATGTAAATCAAACGCTAAATTTGTAAATAGCTCTACTTATTTTATTAAATGAAATGAAAGGAGTGCCGTACTCTGCCTGGAATTCACGAATAGAAAAGCACGGCAGAGAAAACCCCGATCCCTACTCCAGAGAATTCAACTATGCTGTTCTGAAATGGAATTAAAGAGAAATAATAATACAAATACTGTCTTCCTACCAAGTTTGAGGTTTAATACATTCATAACTCAAGAGTTTTGTTAGCTAGCAGGTCCCCACCTGCAGGTGCTGAGGTCCTTGGAATGCAGGAGGCTACTCAGGTAGGGTTGATATGTTTGGTGCCAATATCTTTAGATTATGAGTTATACCATTTATTGGTTTTGACTGCTGACTTAATTGCTAAGATATTCGCCCAGGCACGGTTGGAAAGTATAAGTACATGCAACTAAGCCCTTATTCTCACACTATCATACTGTCAGAATATCATACTCTTGTCATGAGTTGTGTCTTAAAAAGTCATACTGTTTTCATAAATTATGTCTCTAGAAGTCATACTGAACCAAAAACATCGGCACGAATGTACAGTAAACGATTGCATTTAGATTTAATTTTCAACTATATAGATATTATTCCCAGCATAAATGGAATCTATTAAATAGATACACATGTTATATATTATCTTTGTCAAACCAAATAAATAAGGAAAAACTTTAGAACCGAATATTTCAACCGAAAAACAAAATATATGCTTTAGTTAACCTTAGTTAAATAATGAGAAAACATTTACTTTACCTTTAATAACCTTCTTTGTTACGATAACCAAAATTTATAAAGCAAAATAATATCAATGCGTCTCGAATGGTAGTCTGAAACCTATTCTTTAAAACCTAACTTCTCTATTCGTTGTCTGATTTCCCTCTCCCTAATTTGTGGATAATATTTTAAAAATCAATAATTTTATTCATGTATACAGAGTGTCTTAAAAATGAATGTTTTGAATTTAAATAAATATGTTTATTTTTAAATAGGCGGTTCATCTCAAGTTTTTTTCTGAGGAAAACAAAATAAAAATTTTGTATTTTTAAGTTTTTTATAAATAACTATGTCCTCTTATAATATGCTGAACTGGTGTGAGCAAACACCCAAAAAAATCTAATACAGAGATATTTCTTTCTTTAATCACCTGCAGCAAAACATGCGAGAAACAAGCTATTTCAATTCAAAAACTTTGTAGGTAACCTGAATGGGAACAATTTTAGCTCGGTAACAAGTAAAAACGAAAACTACAGTAGAAACCTAGATAGCTGACCGAAAATGTGCTAAATCAGTAGCAAAAACTCCACACAAAAGCGTTAGAAAGCGTTAC
>NW_022147535.1:207668-317227 GCF_002938485.1 Sitophilus oryzae
GGGAAGAAGAAGAAAAGGAGGGATTATAGATAGGAGAGTAAAAATAGATTAGAAGAAAGACATAGATATTTTTAGAGTTAATATTGAGTAGAGAGAAGATATGGTCTTGTCGAGGTGTTAGCAGAGACTATGGAGAGGCAACGAGTATATAGATTTAACAGCAGGGCTCAGCTTAGGTTTGGATCATTAATACGTTGCTTGGGTATAGTTTTTTCATCGGTTTTCTCTTAGTACGCGCCCTTCATTCCATTCAGTCATTCAACTGGAGGCCACAGGGCTTTATCCACGGATTTATTTTCTTCTTAGGGAGTCTGCGAATTTTTTTTTGAGGTGTAAAATACCTTTAAGTAAAATATCTTCTTTTTCTTTTTTTTTCAGGCTGTATATGTTAATAATGATTTTATTTAATAAAAAAAAAAATTTTTTGGAAAAGCGTACCAAAATTTCGAGTAAGGCAGGCAAGTACGGGAGCTTTACAAAATAGGAGATAAATAAGTATTAAGTAATAGGAAGCCAGATCTGTAGAATATACGCAAATTAATACTTTAATTAATTTTTTTCAAAATAATGTTTGTTTAGGGATCCGTGGTGAGACACAACGTTCAAACAGCTGTATGATGTATGAGTATAGAGATAAGCGTAACTGCACCTACTCGTTTAGCTCCGTTAGAAAGCGGGGTTATCCCTCGATACATTATTGGCACTGGATATTTTTTTTAAAATTAAGCTTAAAAAAGCTGATGTGTTTTTCAAAACCATACTAACTCTATGGTTAGTATGTGTATAATCTTCTGGTAAGCGGTGCCTTGAAGTTTTGTATGCACAGATGTGGATGTTATATGCCTTAGTTTGGGGCAAAATTATTAGAAAGAAATTCCCAAAAATGTAGTGGGGGCTTAAAAGTTCTTCGTTAAGAATGGAAATATTAGCAACTTTTCAACTATTACCATTATAAATTTACAATTTAGGGTAGCTAACTATTTTTCCTGAAACGAAGGTTCCTAATAAATGTTACTTCTTTTCCAGGATCAGTTTTCAAGCTTTTAGTTAAATAATTAAATCATGATTTTGTTAAATTACCCTCTATTCGAAGACCTCTCATAAGAATTTTATGAAGGTACTTCTTATTTCCGACACAAGAGCACCCACCCGAGGAGCTTCGTCCATAAAAATCCTTACACGTCGAGCGTTGCGGAAAATAGCTTGAGTAATTAAAATTACGTCATATAAATTTTTTTTAAAGCAGGCCTTTCTAGGGGGCGCGTTAGTCTCCTAATCTAAAACAGTCTTAGGCCACTTTTAATTTTACAGTATATGCAAAGTGCAAGGTAGGGCAATAAAAGCGATGAATAAGTTTTCCCATTTAGTTATGTTGTTAAAAATGTACTTAGTATGCTGGCATGCAAGACCAGTTAAATCATTAATCTTAAGATAACACTTATTCAGAAGTATTGCACTATCAGTCTAAATTATAATATAATTGCATACTTAAATAATTAAAAATTAGTTATTTTTTTTTTTTTTTTTATTGTCTATTTTTTCTATTTTACTCAACGTTTTGATCAGATATATTGCTAACCGTCGGTTGTGAACTAACCTAAAACTACAGGGCTTATATTACAACAATCTTTGAATAAAAAGATTAAGGAGGGATATAATGCTATCAATGTATTTATGCAAGGTAGATGGACAAAAGGCTCTAGGGTGGGGATCCTTGGCAGTTCTGTTTGACGATTTATTGGACACATTTGAATTTGATTCGAAATTTTGTAAATTTGTCAGTCTTTACTGAGCTCATTTTATGTTATTTATGATTTATTCTACTACTGATAGTTGTTTCTTCTTCTTCGGGTGTCCTATGCCGCCATGTCCTATGCCGCACATTGGCGATCATTCGTCTGTTTTATGGCTACAAGATGCAAAATAAAAACACTAAATCACCACAATACACCAAAACACTTTTACTTTTACACTGGACGCGCGTTTCGCTAACCATGTTAGCATCATCAGCAGATGATTATAAACTGTTACCTTTGAACTTGTTTTAAGTTTAAAGAAGTTTATTTTTGCACGGCCGATTCTCCTCTTAACTTCCTCATCGCAATTCCACCCTTCATTTAGGGAGACGCCAAGATAGGTGAAATTTGTGACCCGTTCGATGTTCTCCCCATTGATGTCAAGATGAGTGTTGTACTGGTGTCTGCTGAGCACCATCATTTTAGTTTTTGCAACGTTAATATGGAGCCCAAACTGTTCACCGCATTCGTTTAGTTTATTTAGCAGAATCTGGAGGTCCTCAAGGTTGTTAGCCAGAATTGCGGTGTCATCTGCATAGCGGATATTATTTATTGGGATGGCATTGACTTTAATACAGCACGTCTCACTCTTCAAGGCCATCTGAAAGATTTTCTCAACGTAGCTGTTAAACAGAATGGGTGATAGTCCACATCCCTGCCGAACTCCCTTCAATACGCTGAAGGTTTCCGTTGTTCGATCACCATCAATACGGATCTCCGCCGACTGCTGCCAATACAGTTCTTTAATTATTCTTATGTCCTTGCCATCCACGCCTATCTCCTGTAGTCTCTCCATCAACGGTTCGTGTTTTACGTTATCAAAGGCTCTCTGATAGTCAATAAAGCAGATGAAAACATATTGCCTCTGATCATAGCATTTTTGCACAAGTAGTTTCACAGGGAAGAGAGCTTCTCTAGTGTCAAGACCCTTGATAAAGCCGAACTGTATGTCGCCACTCATCTCTTCGCACTTCCTATATATTCTAGAATGGATGACTCGAAGAAACGCTTTAAGCGCGTGACTCTTTATCTTCCTTAATTTGCTTTTGTTCCAAAGCAGTTCCATGTGGACAATACAGGCTTCCGACCAATTTATGTTGTGCTGCTGGGACTACATGGTCTGTAATAACTGGCTTTGTGGTTTTACCGCTTTGAATATGCTATTTACGTTCTTTAAGTAGTACACCTAGAGAACCGATTTTGTCTCTCCATTATACGATCCACTACATTCACAAAGTATGTGGTAGATGAAATTTTTTTCTTGAATTTACGTTTTTGAGCTGGCAAATATGCTCAGGGTAATGTGCCATTGTCTTAAAAGTTATAAAATAAGTTGTGAATCCAAATACACCCAATTATATTTCAAATAACAATAAATACGTTTCTAGAACTTTCTTAAAATATAATTCATTAAATTGCCCTTAGAATTTCACGCCATACCTTCACTTTGATATTCATCTATTAGCTCAGGTAATAAGGAACTTTCATCAACGTAATATGTTCGAGTTGAAAAGGAAATCTTTGGAATGGAGCGATATACTTTATCCCTTTCTAATTACTTCAAAAGTTGAGTCCGATATATACTGCGGCACCCAAAGGAACTAATTCAAAACTTTGAGCAAAGTTTAGGGCCATTGCGAATTTACTTATTCAACTGAGCTCAACTTTGATACGTATAAGGCACAAAAGGACTCGTAATTTGTATAACGCTTTATGAAACTTTAGGTGGATGTGTTTTTCAAACATTTGGTTGAGATGTTATATGAAATATAATATTAGGGAAAATATTTGTAATTAACAGTTAAAATGTTATTCGTTGCAAATATATGGTATTTACTTAATTAAAACGAAGCCAAAAATTTTAGACACAAGGAAATTAAGACTATTAAATATATCTATAATTATTTACATGAATATTTCATGTAAAGATTGTAATTAAAGATTTATTAAGAAAATTAGAAGATCAATACTACCTAGATTTAAAGAACATATTATGGCTCATAATATAAAATATGGTAGATAGGATAAATTTCACGTTGCTCGATATTGTTGATAAAGAACATTTTATGCTTACATGGTTAGCGAAACGCGCGTCCAATGCAATAGCGGAAAAGTGTTTTGTGTATTGTAGTTATAACTCAAAAAAAGGGGGTTACAATAGAATTATAAAGTTGCGGTGATTGATTAACTCTCCCCCCCCCTCCCCATATCATCTACATCTTTGTTAATATATTTGATTCTACTTCGCTCAACAAGGGGGTCTCTAATGAGACATAGGTAACCTTTCAATATCTTTAGCAACTATATTTTGCTTTCTTTATGTCCCAATATGAACACTTGGATGCAAAAAAAACGCAACATATTTTAAAGTTAAAAGTGTTATGTTTTTCGTTTTAGCTCTACTTTCATGAATCTGTATATAAATCTATCAACTTTAATTCGTAAACTCAATTTTTTATAAACTTTAGTATTGTACAGGGTTAGTTGAAGAGTTGCTTTTTACCTTAACTTTAAAACACCCTATGGAATAATTTCGTGAGTAGCTTTTCCTAAAACATCATTTTTCTATTAGAACCATGTCTTCCGAGCATTTTGTTTTTTGAATCATGTCAACACATACATTGGTTAACAATTTGCAATTTTTTCCACTATCATTGTAGAATGAATATAGAATGTTTAGAAGGGGAGTTAATCACCGCGACTTTACAGATCTATTGTTTGTTCTCCTTTCTTGAGTTATAACTCATCATACAGTCTCTAGCACTATATCTTCAACTATCATTACTTTATGATGTTATTTTTTAATACCACGAGGTGGCTTTGGTGACTATTGTCGTAACATAATTTCGGCACTTATTAGAACTCTATATTAAAATTTAAAAAAAAACATTAAAATGTAACGATACAGGCTTTATTTTAGGCAATATTAATAATACTAATAAAACTAAGGATATTTAAAAAAATAACTGTAAGTACTAAGTATACAAACAAACAAAAAACTTGTAAAAAATACCCCATTACAGCTATTCCCCCCTCCCTGCTATAACTGTCTGTAGACGTCAGTTCATACTGTTAATGAAGCTATACAAATATATTATGTTATTATGTTTTTCCATTCTTTCTCAAGAACCAAGCCAATATTTATTATTTCAGCCATCTTCAACAAGATCAATGAGTTTTGCACAATCTTCGATACTAAGAACCAAATTCAATCATACACAACAATAATCACAATAAGTCACCTCGTCATTACGAAGGATAACATCAAAAAGTAACGATAATTGTAAACATTGCAAAATGTCTGTGGTAAGTTCATTTTGCTCTTAAAAATTAACCAAGGTTAATTTAATAAGGAATATTTTGTTTTTTTAACCAAAAAAACAATATATTCAGGAGACTGAATACGACCATCTAAGAGAAAAATAAAGTTTTAGAAATATTTGCTAACGAAATTATTGCACAGGGTACTCTAAAGATATGGTAAAAAATAACTTTTTACTAACCCTGTATAATCCAAGAACCTAACTCTAAAACCGCAAAAGAACTGCTGATGCTTAGCAGGAATAAAGTTCGGATTACAACAGCCCTCTTGACAGGACACGTGACTGTCAAATGTTGAACCTGAATAAGCTCAACCTGTATCAAGGAAGTCTTTGCTGCAGACTCTGCGATAAAGATCCGAACAAACGAAAAATAAAGAAACAGCGGAGCACATAATATGTCAATGCGAGGCTCTAGATCGCAAGCGACACTTGATATTTGGGAAAGCTAGGCTAGAACCGGGGAAACTATGCTCCCATCCTATCAAGAACCTACATAAATTAGTGCAGGGCACAGGGAGTTGAGAATGGGTGCAGATATGGAGAAAGGGAACAAACACAATTAATAAACTTTACAAACAGTTTGCTAAAAAAATCAAGGAAATTGGACTAAAAATAAAAAAAGATAACATTTTAAACTTGCCCTAAAATTTTTCTGTTGCGTTTTTTTTGGCATCTGAGTATACAATAGAATAAAATTACGTACATTTACATATTATAGATATGCATTAATTAGTGAATGACGGCGGCAAATGAATCAAAAATATTTAATTCTAAAATAAAGAGACGCTTGTTTTCAATTGGAAATAATGGGTTAACATATTTTATACCCTAATTAATAAATAAAATAACAATTCCAAATATTGTAATTGGTTAATTATGTTTTTTTATCAACAGCTTGTGGCAAATGTTATAATAGTTTTGAGTACATTAAATCGTAGGTAACTATGTAATTTAATTTATATTAATAATTTTGGTCTTTATGAATTCGAAATATTTAATAATAAAATTGGATAAATAACAGCAAAAGCGCTGCAAATTATTTTTAATTAACATTTAATTCGCATTTAATATTTTTTTGCTGGGCTTCAACTGTTCTAAAAACCCCTATTCTGTATTTTGGGCTTGATTCATTATATCTTTTGATTTTTTGTATTAAGAGTCCATTTCACTAGTCCGAAAAAGTAGCAAAAAAGCGTTCGGCATTTAACATTTTATGCAAAACTAGCTAGGTATTTTTACACAAATGCAGAAGGAAATTAAAGATGAAGGATTATACTATATGCGTATTGTAGCACATTTTTATACAACTTCTTTATTTTTACGATTTTGATTGTCAAACATCAACAAAATATTCTTTGTGTTTGGACACAATTTTCTCGAAAATAAAGCACGTGTGTTTGGAATTTTGTGTGTGGCGCCAACAGGATCGGGCTAAGCCTTTGGCAGATTTCTGAAATATAATATATATTTCCTTCGGCCCCACACCCGCTTTACCCGACACCTGAGAGCGACCCGAAAATACAGCGTAATAGACTCTTAAAACCGATACTTACATTAAATTATACCAGCAGAATAAAATAAATGTGTAAATAAAAATAAGATGTTTCTTCTCGGAACCGGTAAGTAGCTAATCGACCAATGAAGCCTCTACTAATAGAGCTAGTGAACCTCCATATTCTCCCGATTTAAACAATGTCTCTAAAATATATTGTTTTCCCACGCCCTTTCTAATTTGAAGTTCAATAAAACACAAGTTTACTTAATTAGGATGAGTTGCATAGAGGCCACTAGCTTTTTAATTTTAACAGCCGGGTGGTCGGGGTTCAAAGAAATTATTAAAAGGGCGCCACGACATTATACTCTATGAACTCGGCAATAAAGATGTAACTATTAAGTAGACTTCAACACTAACCTCGAATTGTTGAGTGTAACTACCATGAACTTCAAATGTTACTATAAACTTAAGTGACTCTAATTTAACTGTGAGACTAGACTGTAAATAAGACCACTAAAAATATTTAATCAATTTATTAAACTATGAAAAAGTTAATATATATAAAGTAATGAATGAAATGTAAGAGAAATGAAATGTGTTAAGAAAAGCAAATTGAAATGTACAAAAAGAAGATAGAATTTAAATCAAATGAGAAATAACTAAACCTATGACGTCAAACCCCCTTATCTAACTTAATACTAGATACAATCAGGGTGGTTTATACCCATAAATCAAATCTAAAATTATACAAATATCTAAACAGTCTTACTCTACTCGATGTGATATACTTGACAACATCCTCCGGCTGAGCTACGGCGTATAGCTACAGGGTTGCTAAGGCGGTGTACAGCAGCTCGGTGTACTGTCACTGGAGCCCACGGATGTCAGCAGAGGTACAGGTGAAAGGTAGGTGTTGAGATTTCAAATGATGAACATAAAAAACCCTAAATAACATTGATTGTCTTAGAAAAGAGCCTCAATTATAGAACAAGGACTAGCACAACGTGTAGGAGTTAATAAAGGTAATAAAGAAGGACTAATCAAATCTGAACTTTACCTCAACGAGGGTATATGATGTCCAACGGGTAACTCTAAACACGGGCAACAGGAACGGATGGAATTCTGGACTGTTCTGTGCTGTACGGTCTGGATCGGTCTTCTTGCTCTACAATTACGAACAACCAAATAAGACTTAAGAAAGATAACACTCAACTAATCTCTTTACACCACGTGGGCGTGAAAAAGTCGAAAACCAGTCAACAATACGAATAAAAATCAGTTGAGCATTGACTTAGAATAGGCAGAAGAATTATAGCATACCTTGGAACTATTCGGGGACTTCTTGGGCACGTGGAATCGGGATATCGGTCGGAAAAATTTGGCTATTTAATCCCTTACGGAAATTGGTTGGTGGTCCATGTAAACTCAACAAAATCCAACCACGTTTCTGACCAAATGTGTTTCGGAAGACTTAATCCTTCTTTACGAAGACCTGCTATTCACCAACAGGGAATGCTTCACGAAACGGCGGCCAGTTCTTCACGACGGCACTCTTCAGCCGGGGAGTACACAAGAAGTGATGCAAGGATTCGATTTCCTTCACAAAATCAGATTTCAACCGGAAATTTCCCTCCAGGATATAGATAGAGAACTATATATCTTGACTAGTTCAACTCATAAAAAGGCATAAATAAAAAACGATGTTCTAGATTATTTTCACAGCCATCTTCGATATCCGGTCAATGAACGAACTAAACTCACTTAAATTCCCACAATTAAATGAACGAATTGCACACTGCGATCCACATCAAAAATAACCAATTTAACTACGAAATTTTATCTGATAATTATACAATTTCAATAACCAAAACAAAGGATAAATAAATCCAAAAACATCTGATTTGACCTGACAGTGACAAGTGACGGACAAAAGTGATGATAGAGAGATGGACAAAAAGCCTACTGCTGCTGGTGTGCCTGGTCCAGTGACAATATGTGTAGCTATAGCGCGGTGTATATCGGGTTGCATAATTGTAAAATTTAAATAAAACAATATTTAACAATAAAATTATAGTAAACATGATGCAAAAATAATAGCTATTTGCGATATTTTATGAGCTAGCACACAGAGGTCGTTGCGAGGAAATTTGACTGTTATGTTTATATATAAGAATCGCTTTTAAAACGTCCTTCGACGTTGTGCGATGCCTAGTCGCCATTGATTCCGTTCATTCCAGTCTTTGTCACGCAGGTCCCTTGAGCTCATCGCATTCTTGACACCCTCTATCCAGTTTGTCCTTGGTCTTCCCCGTTTCCTTTCCTTTTGTGGAAGCCAGTTGTTTTGTGGAAGCCCACCTTCTGAGGCAGTCGCGTGTTGTACATCCTTCTCACATGTCCATACCACTTCAGTTGGGCACTCTCTATTTCCTCTACTATAGTTTTTTGTCTACCCATTTTATCCCTGATTGTTTCATTTCGTACTCTATCCAGCCTTGATATTCGTGCTGATCTCCTTATCGCATCCATTTCTACTGCCAGTAATTTTCTTATTCTCTGTCAACCTCCATGTTTCCGCCCCAAATATCAGATTGCTCTTGATTTCTTAGTTTTCTGTCTTTACCTATTTCGTTACTCCAGAGTATATTATTCAGACATTTTATTGCATTTCTGGCCTTGACTATTCTCGAGCTTATTTCATTGTCGTCTTTCCCGGATTTATCACAAGTAACGCCTAGGTATTTGTATTCGTTACATGTTTGTATGTATTCATTATCTAGTTTTATTGCTGTTTGATCCGATCCAATGTAGAGATATTTAGTTTTTGCAATATTCATCTCCAGTCCCCAAACTTGGTATTCCTCTTTAAGTTTTCGTGTCATATATTCGAAGTCATCTTTGTCTCCTGCACAAATAACTTTGTCTTCGGCGAATTGCAAAAATATAAGCAAGATTCTTCACTTATTGATATACCCATTCCTCTACACTTTCCAATGCTTTAAAACTTGGTCAACTATTAATTGGTCAACTATTAATTGGTTGACGTATATATTAAATAAAGTTGTTGACAGGCGGATTTGGATTGTTGACCCTTGTCTTAATGTTTTTCATATTTTAAATGGTTTTGATACTTTATTTCCAGTTTTTATCGAGGAGCAAGACTTTTTATATATCTTTTGTATTGCTGTTATAAGTGTGTGATTTAATCTGGTTAGTTTAAGAGATTCCCACAGTTTGGTGATCGGATCGAGGGACGCTATCGTAAGCTTTCTGGAGATCGACAAACATTAGGTGTATATCTTCATTTATAGCTATTTTCGTTTCTATGAGAAGTTTCAAACAATACATTATCAGTGCAGGATCTCCCAGTTCTAAAACCTGATTGTTCTTCTTCTTCTTGATCTTTGTATTCGTCTTCAATTAGGTCTGACATTACACGACACGTTAAATACATCTACGTCTGACGTCTGAGACGTTAAATACATTGTTTCTGAGATATTTAATTTAATAAATGTCGATTCTCGATATCTATTCTGGCTATACCCCTAAATCGTTTTTTTTTTATTCCTTAGCTTTTCCAATTTTCTCACCTGGTACGGATAGAAGACGTTAATGTAAGAATTCTAAGTGGAATTTAACCCCCTTTTTAGGCTATTATGTATTTAAAAAAATGCCTAATATGAAAAAATCGGTTTTTATTTGTTTTCTCACCCTGTATGTATTTTTTTGACAAACTGTATATTTAAGAATTTAACTAATCAATCTACATCGATCCACGTCCAAAAATATATCAAATCGGAATAATAAGGAATATAATAATCGGAATATTTAAGAATTTTCGTTTAATTCTAAAATAAATAAAATAGATATATTAAAAGTAAAATATAATTATTATACAATAATACTATATTTTCAATTATCTTAAAGTTAAATAATTTTGTGTACTTTTCGTGATTTATTTATTCAATATTTTAAATTTTATTAATTTATGGTAAGCGGTATAAAATGATTTTAATATAGATAGAGTTTTTGTCCTAATCAATGAATATTATTTAAAGTTCCGCTTTGGGTATTTGAAAGCGTAATATTAACTAAATTTAATGGATTGTTTCGATTTATTGTATAAAATGAAAAACATAAATATTTATTTACTTTATCTAAAAATTAAAATTAAGTTACCATATAGTTTAATATTCCGCAATTATTAGAGTAAAATTGTAGAAATTAAGTAATACCTGTGTTTTAAAGTTAAAGGAATATGAATATAATATATTAATATTTAGTAAACTAAGTTTCAGAATTTTTTCAAATTCATTCATTCATTTTTTGGGGTCCAAAGATTTTTTTTCTCGAAAACGGTATTTGATAAGCATATGATACTAGCAAAAAGTTTTATTTTTAGTTGGTTAATCTAGAACAAGTGTAAAAGTAATTTTCATAATTATTTTCCATAAGGTGTTATCTGGGACGCCACGAATCCTATGTTTATAAAAGTATTTTTTAATATTTTTGATAGAGAATTGCCCCCCAATATTTAGACATTCGTTTTTTCAACATCCTATGTATTTTTTTAGTATTTTCTATTCCAGTATTTATTGTCTAAACTAAAAAAAAAGTACAGTGAAATATATGGACTAAGTCCTCTGAATGCTCTACAATATCATACACACCAACACAGACAGGTGTTTTAATCTATGATTTGACCAATCCGCTTACTAGTTACGAATTTAATGCCCATTTAACCCCAATTTGAAATTTAAGCATACACAAGTAGGTCTAAACTCTAATAAAATTTTAAAAATTACTAAACAAACGTAATAACACAGTCTAAAATGCAAAATGCAAAATATTCACCACTTTCTATGTGACATAGTTTGACACAAAATTATAACCTATAATTTAGCAAGAGTTTCACAACTTCTTTCAAAAATATAAAGTCGAGTTCAAACGCATCGGCGCGCGGCGTCCGTTTGTCGTTCGTCGTTCCGTCAAACCAATAATATTGAAATATGATCTGTCATTTTTAAAATAAACCAATAAAACTGGTTAAAAACAACAATAGTCGACCGCATGACGGATTTATATACAGGATATACACAACTTCTCATAGTTAACTTAGAAAATATTAGGAACTTTTTTTAGTGAAAAATAGATTGGGATGGACGACATCCGCTTTTTTTCTGTCATCCTCTGTGGAAATCTTATCTACGAAAAAAAACAGATTATATACTGCGGAAGTTTACCGAATACAAGTCGGACCACCCTCTATAACGGATTTTTATATTTTTGATTGCGATATTGTAAATAAAGCTTACAAATCACTTCAGTAACTAAACAATACATTTTTATGCTATCGATAAAATGATGGAATGGGCGAAGAGGAGAAAAAAATATTGAAAAATATTTTTTTTGTCAAAATGTGCTACGTGAGAATTGAAAAATTCTCGTAACAAGCGTATTCTCCAGAATTCGATTTATCGAATATCGGGAAAATCTTGTTGAGAAAATTTGCGTCAGACGATTTGGCCCGACTGAAAAACGTTTCAATTTCCTTTAAATTTTCCCTAAAGCGGGCACCTTCGTTGGTTTAGAATTACGGTTTTCTTGAAAGCGTCTGGTTTCTGGTTTGTAACCGAAAAAATCTGCTACTTTCTTGGTAATACTGCAGATAGTAACTCAGCTATGATTTTCTTATTAAAGACAGAAAATCAAAATTTATAAGTACTGCCTGTACCATAGTGGCAGATTTGTTTTTTGAGAAAAGGCTGCGTTTTTCGCAATTAGAAGAGAAATTTACAAAATAAAAAGTAATTTTTTGTAAATACGCCAGCTTATTAGTGGCTTTTTTTTAATTATTTGCCTAACCAACAAAAATACAATAATGTGTAAACATTAATGTCATTGTAACAAAACGTCAACGGTTTATTTTTGACGTTCAAAGGTAAAAACTTGAATTTTTTATATAAGTTACTTTGCGAGATATAAAAACTAACTGTATTTATTTTTTTAAATTCACCCCCGAGTAGGAGTGAAATATAAAAAGTATTTTTTCTTGTTGAGGAGAAACTTTTCAATGCTCAGAGAGTTTATCAATGCTCAGAGAGTTTATCAATGCTCAGAGATTTTATCAATGAGTTTATCAATGCATCAATTAAACATCTTACCCTGGCCGGCACAATCTCCTGACCTCAATCCCATCGAGCACGTATGGGACGCGGTCCAAAGAAGAATTTTGAGAATGTGAATGAAGAACAATTTTGAATGAGTTCGGGCCGTGAATGCAGTGAGGCAGGCTGTACCTCAAGAAGTGATCGACAACCTGATCAGGAGCATGGAGAGACGATGTAGGGCTGTAATGAACAGTAGAGGAGGCTATACTCTTTATTAAGTAACAATGGTTTTATTTTTTTTTAATTCACAGTTTAGAATAAAAAAAATGTGTATATTTTTTGAGTTCAATAAAAATCAAGGTAAATTTGAAAAATTCGGTAAATTTCGAATTTTTATTTCCAATACGCCCTGTAAACTATTTGTTTATTTTAATTTTATTATATCAGAAATGCAAATAATAAAATTACTGACGATGGCTGGATAAAATTGTAATATCCCTAGACTTTTCCGGTGTGTGTATTTAACATTTTCTTTCAATCGAAATATTTCGAGCTTCAATTCTGATTCTTTTCAATTCACCCCCGAGAAGTTTTTTTTTTAATTTTAGGAAAAGGACCAGGATTAGAAAGAAAAAGTTTCATAATATATAAAAGTTTTAAGCTTCACTCATAAACTCCCAATTAGTGGAATAAATTATTGGTTTCAATTACACTTTATACTTTTTAGTTTACGATCATTCACAATGTCTCAAAACAATTAAAATTATTAAAATATCCTAACAACAGTTTACAGTAGTCTCTTGTATCCATAGAGAAAGCATAATATTTAGCTTATGAAATAATAAACTTTTGATTTCTAACCAAAATTTTCCTTGGCGGGTGATATCAAAGGCCAAAATGACATTCCTCGTAAATTTTGAAATATAATTATTGGAAAGCCAAAAGTTTGTTAACTTTTTCCACTGATTGAAAATTACTACCACTAATTATGACGTTCTGAATGCTTACATTAAAATTAGGCGAACAAACTTATACGGCTCATTGGAACTACTAATTTATTCCACTGATTTCGAGGTTCTGAATGAAGCTGTAGAGCATCAAATTCTCCATAAAAATGATTTCTATACTTTTTTGCTCAAATCAAAATTAACCGATCTTGGACGTGTCCAATAATTGGGGTGGTATATTTCGACACCAGGAATAAGTCTATGAGGTTTTTTTTCGCAAAAAAAGTTGAAAATCATGCCATTGCCTTTTGCAAATCATGCAGTTTTCTTGTATATTTTAGAGAACTTTTTTTTTAAACTGCCTGTTCTACGCAAATTTTCCCAGGGTATTATCTTAATCTCTGATTGTTATGGTTTTACTCT
Source organism: Sitophilus oryzae (assembly GCF_002938485.1). Taxonomy (NCBI): domain Eukaryota; kingdom Metazoa; phylum Arthropoda; class Insecta; order Coleoptera; family Curculionidae; genus Sitophilus; species Sitophilus oryzae. Next base: position 221,760 of record NW_022147535.1, read on the forward strand.
ATGGTTAAGGCCCTAAAAGAGATGCAAATACAGAAAAAAATCCGGTGAAATATATTTTTTTTATTTTTAAACTTAAATAACTGGGTTAATTTTGGACTTATTTGAAAAACGGTAAAGATAAAATATGATTCTTTTATTGAGATCTACAAACCCCGAAAATATTTGCACTTATTTGAGACTCACCCTGTGTATTTCTCCCAAAACTAAATTTGTAAAATAAGTTTCTACCGAAGTACTTGATTAAAATTCAGCCACATTTCGAAGGATTTTACAAGAATATTTCATGGTAGTTATTAATTTATATCATATACCTATATAATATAATTATTAATATACTATATAAAAATATTTTCATGTAATTCAGTATCTATATTTTGTATTAATTTGTATTATGATAAGATAGTTATAATAACTATATTGTAAATAATAATCAATTCAATATTTATTATAAATATTATAACATTAATGTTGTCCTAAATACAAGATTGTCATTAAAATGTTTTTTAAATAATATAAAGTTAATAATATAAATTGTATTTGTGCGTATATGACATGGAGTCGCATTAACAGCAATGAGAGAAAATTGTAATTCTCACTAATTACAGTTACATATTTTAATTATTTCGAAAATTGTATTTTAAAATTATTACACTGTGTTTTAAAACAGCTGCTGTTAATTTATTTTCCATACAAAATTTTAAACTGGCGGTAAATATTTTTAGGTTTTTAATAATATTCATAGCATGAGTAATATTTAAAATATTATTTTATTGAATGATTAAATAAATTTATATATATATTTAATTTTGCATTTCGGGTGAATACAGAATTTTATAATTACCATTTTATTTCATTTAACCCTGGATCAAATTAAATTTGCAGTTTTATAGTAACTCTTTAATAAATATATTGGATGCCAACTAGGGTGAGCCAAAACAATTAACCTATGGAATTTATGGGTTAAAATGAACCTAATGACCGGGAAAAAAATATCCCCGGAAGGTAGGATTTTTAGCTCAATTTAAAAGATGTCGGTGAACATTCAAAATTACCATTTAAATAACACGTAAAAAAATCTTTTTCCGTTTAAAATACCATGACTTTGAAATAGTTTACGATAAAAAAATGACCATCGCGGATTCTTGTAGAGTATAAAAAAAAATAAAGAAAAAAATCAAAATATGCAGTTTTAGTTTTTATTGATTAAAAATTTTCATATTTAGCAAAAAAACTAGATTTAAATAAAATAGATTAATATTGTTAAAAAATATTGTCTATAATGTAGATTTGTAAAAAAAGAATAGTTCTTATATTCATTAATTAATTCTTTATTGCATTTAAAATAATTTATACACTCTTATTAATTCTGCATATTTTTATATTTTTCACTTTTCAAAGCTTTCAAATTACGAATTATTGAATTGAAAAAAATACTCTCAGATATATTTTTTAGTAAATTTTATGCTCTACAAGAATTTGCGATGTAAATTTTTTATTGTAAACCGTTTCAAAGTTATGGTATGTTTATTTAGTACTTGAAAACCTTTCCAAATAAAAATTCACCCAAATTTTTCTGCGGAAATGCATAATTTTCAGTTTTTTTCAACTTTAGAATAGCTGAAACCAGTAACATACGTTTCTGTTTTTCATTCTAGAAATTTTTAATTTTGCATGTCTATTAACATAGACATGCAAAAAAGTTTTGGTTTTGTTTGGTTTGTTTTTGTTTATTTCCGTTTTTTCTCGGTACAGTGTTGATGTTTAAATTACATTATCTACTAGGTTAAGTTCATACCTACACAAGAAAAGTGTTTAGAATGTAAAGCAGGAACATGTTTTCATGTAACTGATTTCAGTTATTTTAAAGTTAACAATATTTTATGAAAATTGACACATTTCCGCAGATCATGTTTTGTGTGTTTATGTTTAGAATGTAAAGCAGGGAACATGTTTTCATGTAACTGCTTTCAGTTATTCTAAAGTCGGAACGAAGGGAATAATGTATTTCCGTAGAGAAATTTTGGTGATTTTGATTAATATTTCTAGTGATTAATATTTGTCATTGTGACTTGGGGAATATATTAGCAAACAAGTGAGCAATTAAAATATAAGAATAGTATAACTAATAGCTTCAAGATATTGATACCAAACATATCAATCCTATGATTAATAAGAGTAGTCTCCCGAATCCCAGAGACCTCAGTACCTGCGGGTGTGGACCTGCTAACTAACAAAAACGTCTTCGGGTTTGTTTTGTGTACCAAGTTTTGAATATTTTAAATTACAAACCTACAAACCATATTTTTAACATAACTTAGGTATCTTTATTTCATTTAAAGTCTTTATTATACAATTGGCCAAAATCGTAACTATTAAACTTTTTTGAACGACCTTGGGTATGTTAAACTATATGGTATATAGTTTGATAACATTTTCATAAATTAATAATATTGTCCGGTATTATCGGCATATCATATTATCGCACAGGATATTAAGATATGGTTATAATAATTGGTTCATCCTGTTATCGAAATCAGATCATATTCGGCCGACAGAAACTAATAGTTTTGGCGCCTCAGAAGCTTCTGCCTGATTTACTAGATACCTAGATATACAACACTCAGGGCATTATGGCGTATTACAGGAAAGTTACACTATGCATATACCGGGTGCGTCTCAAAAGTGGCTCACCCCTATAACTTTCTTATTTTTTCAGATAAAAAAACGAAATTTGGTATGTTAGTATATGGCATAAATTAGGATTGATTGACGTATTCAATTGTTTTTGGTCAGTTCCTGTTTCACCGGAAATGACTACAACTTTTGATTTTTAAATGACACCTTCGGCATTTTCTTAACTTTATTCGATAGAAAATGACATTCTGAATAGAATGACATATCATATGTCAATTCTTGACATTCTCGGTTAACTAAAATTAAATTTTTAAAATTCAATCTAGAGTGCCATGGTTATGTTAAAAACGCCAATTCTTAATCAAGGAGCATTGGAAAAATAGATTTGAACGTCTAATGTTTTTAGTGTCTTGTCCTGGCCAGTTAGAAAATGCTCAAATCGTATTTTTAATCATATTTCATTTTTTTCAAATGGAATGAGGATGGCTCATTCGTATATTTGGAAAAAGCATTTTTTTACGAATAATTTGATACCACACACTTGGTATTCCGAGTCAAATTTTCTTTACGAATCACAGGTTATAATGTCAAATATACCATATGAAAAAATGTCAAAAGTTGACATATCATATGTCATTCTATTCAGAGTGTCATTTTCTTTCGAATAAAGTAAAAAATACCGAGAGTGCTATTTAAAAATCAAAAGTTGTAGTTATTTCCGGTAAAACAGGAAGTGACCGAAAACAGTTGAATACGTCAATCAATCCTAATTTATGTCATATACTAACATACCAAATCTCGTTTTTTTAACTGAAAAAATAGAAAAGTTATAGGGGTGAGCCATTTTTGAGACGCGCCCGGTAGAGCGTATTATCTCAGTAAAGTGTAAACTGTCTAAATTATTTTTAATACAGTGAGACCGGATCTTTATTTATACTTTTTAAGTAACACAGTAAAGCTAACTTTTTAAAATAATTATTTTTTTGTATGGGAATACCAATAGTTTGAAGGAAGTATTTTTCGGAAAGAGATCTATATGTCCGGAAACGTTCTATCCTTTTTTAATATTTCTATAATTCTTGTTAACTTTTGACAAGTTTTGTGTCAATTTTCAGTAAATGACGTATAGAGATTGACCTCTCCAAAATTATCATGGATTGGCATTCCCCAGCCGTCTTCGACGCCGTTTTTTTTTCGTTCATATGTATAATACAAATTGATTGCATATTATTGGTCTACGTTTTATTTATTAATAGATACCATTCTATGTCATATTTCTGTGCTTCATTACTTATGATAATTTATGATTCATAATTCGTAACTTATTCTTAATTCTGGTTATTACAGACTATTATTATAGTTTATACATCTGATTCTGGCAACTTTTAAAGACACATCAGTTGTAACTCATCAAACTGCACTAATAAAAGATATATAGTAAAATTAATAATCTAAAACTTTTTTTAAAAATAAAATTTCTTTTTAAAAGTTTATTAAATGAGAATATTTCAACTCATAAGTAATCTGAGAATATTCTCTAATTATTTTTAATTACATCAACTCTAATTTAATTTTAAACATAGTTTCATAGTCATAGTACTAGGTATTAAAAAGTTTTACACTTCTGCATACTAAATAGGTTTTGGGGAATAATTTCTTCTGAAATTTTAATATTAATATAATTTAACTACTTAGTTAAATTGAGAGTTAAATAAAGTGTTTTTTCTATATTCTTATTAACGTAGATTCATCTATAATTAAGTCAAGTATATCAATTTATTTTATATTTACTTATAGGTTTTGACTTATATTTTTTGTGAAATCGTCATATTTTTCAGTGTAAAAAAGTCTTCGACATACAAAAAAGTACTTACATAAACGTAGATTATTTTCGACAAACCACTTTTATAAAGGTACATTTTGTCGGTTAAATTTTAAAAAAATATGTAGATTTTTACTACTAATTTTCATATTTATCATATAGTTTATATTGGATACTTTCTAACAAACACTCTTTTATTTTTATATTCATTTAATTTTAGAATAACATTTTATTTAGAGAACTTATTATTTTTTCTAATCAATTATATTTTCTTCCAAAAAAAATGATGATAAAACAGTTTCTATCGAAATTTTGGCACAAAAATAATTCAAATTTATGATTTCAGTTAACTATCCAGTCAACATATTCAATTTTTGTTAATAATTACGTGTATCGATTATTTCGATTCCAAGTATCTCGAGAACCATTACTTAGTAGGTAGCAATTTTTACCAAGAGACCTTTTTTAAGCCAAAAACGGCGAGTATATATTTTTTTTCACTCAGTAGTTTTATACAGGTACCGACGAAAAGTTAGTACTCTTCTAACCAGTTAAAACATATTTAGGTGGCGTCCCCTACAATTAGGAGTCGTACTGACTTATCGATTTTGCTTATCTCTATAGAGCATTTTTATTGACATAGCTGGCCATATTACCAGGACTTTCTGCCCCCTACCCATAAAACTAAATATTTCTATTCCATAGTGAATTTCGCCGAGCCACAATCGAAACGAAATATTATGCGAATAGACATAAACTGGCCAGTAATCCAATATTATATCGCTTTGATAGGGAGTATAGGGAGCTTAAGGGCATTCATATACCTTTCGACGTAGGATATAGGTTGCCAAGGGCCTGCTATGCAAATCTAATTTCCTTAGTTAGTTGTGGTGTCGCGTCGGTGTCAGTGCATGTAGGGACGACTGACGTTGGGGGGATCGATTTTCTGGGCTAGAGGGAAATTCAAACGTCGAGCAACGCTAATCTTGTCTAAGCCATAATTGAATATGCTAAGTAGAATCAGTCAATCTAACCTCAAACTACACACACTGGCGGAAAATAATTATCTCTAAATACATGAAGATCAGAAGTAACTCATTACGTTAAAATATCTGGGAATAGTTTCGTACTAATATACAGAGTGATTGGCAGCGTTGATGGGTTAGTTAGTTATTCTATCTCTTGCTTTTGTATTACTCTCTCGAAATTTTAGTCATATCAATATGGGAATTCATAGTCTAGCATATATAGTCTAACATATATTTTTTCACAGCGAAGAACTACAGTACAGTACGAGTCTTTTTAAAGTGAAACATCTACACGCGCGCTGGGAGTAAAAATTCAAGGCCGTAATACGACACGCTACACGTGAGAGGAAAAGTGGTAAGGACAGCATACGCCTTAGAAAATATCGTCCTATTTAAATGAAATCTGGTATGTCGATAGATTGGACTTAGTCCAACTTGACCTTCTATGACACGTGTTACTGTGACAGTTAGCTTTAACGTAAGAAACGTCAAAAGTGGATGTCGTAAGATTGCGACCAAATTTGGTGGGTAAGCTGTATGAGCAACGGTGCTTATACGGTACTACCATGCAAAGTTATTATGACGCGACGTTTCTTTTACATCATGAGTCTAGGACTAAATTTTTATTAAGAATGTATTTTTTCTCAAAATGTCAATAATAAAAAAGTTTTTCCTCTTGTAAAGACAATCCGGAGATATACTGAAAATTATATATTTATGTAAACTGTATACTGTATGTATAGTTTAACCGTAATATTACTTCAATACGATAAAATAAAGTACAAACATGTATGTCATTAAACGTTAAAATGCTCTTTAAACGTAACATTACTCTAGTGACTGTGGATATTTTATTTGCCAAGAATCTCCATCCAACGTATTTTGAGACTGAATTTCAAGGATAATAAAATGCTTAATATCACACTTAAACTCGCTTTATTGTCTTATTTTTCTCTTCCTTTCTACTCTGGATCTTGGCAGCTTTTATAAAAGATCAAAACTCGATTATAGTTTGCTTTCTTTATAAAAAAGAATATGCATAAAATATTTAAATGTATAAAAATGTCTTATACTTTTGCAGTTTTTACTAAAAGAAATAAAATATATTATTTATTTTCAAGTAGCTTTACAACATACTGTCCTACCACCAATACTTTTTTATATTACTGTAATATTCATAAAGTTTTAATGTATTTTTTTTTGTTTGCAGGAACAAAGTCACAAATCGTATCGTCCATTCTGCGTCTTGACCTTTCGTCTGAATTACCTATGGGGTCAGCTCGAACCATTTGGTTACCATCTGGTTAATATGCTACTCCACTGTGTGGTCTGTCTTATGTATTTTAGGTAAGTATTTTAGAGTATTTCACCACAAAATATCATATAAATCTATGTAACGAGATAGAACTACTACCGTATGATTTCAACCAAAAAGGGATGTACACCCTGTACAGTGTATACTGTACAGGGTGGGTCAAATTCGACGCTTTTAAATGGAAACACCCTTTTCTATAGGAGATAGAAAAATACTAATATTGGTGTCTGGAGCTCAATTTTTGTCAAAAACATGATGGTGAAAACCGCACATCGATATTTGTTACCGTTTCGGAGTTACGGGGTGTTTTTTAAAAATATGCATTTTTAACAAATCACTGTAACTTTTTTGCTATGTAAAATTTGGTATTTTTATGGAAACATTTCCAAAGCACCTTTTTACCTAGAATTTAATAGTTTAAGTATATTTTTTTTTAAATTAATAATTTAAGAATTATCAACAGAAAACTTTATTTTTTATATGGGACACCCTGTATATTTTTAATTTATTGAAAATAATTTAAAATTACCTTTCCAAAAATATAACACACTTGATATTTTGCTCGATTCCTCTTCGAAATATAGAGTATATAAAAATTCGCCAGCTTTAATAAATAAGTAGGCTTTGAACGGCACCGGCTGTAATGCAAAAAAAAATCTAGCTGGGAGCATCAATTAAAACGAAAATATTATTTGTTATGAGAGATGCAGACTTTTATATCAATTTAAAATATATTTAACCAACATCAACACATTTAAACTATATCTAATAACAATAAAAATAAATAGCAAACCAAGACATGAGATTTTGCTACAGGTGTTCGACATATCAACCGTCTTCTGTTATGGACAGACGGGGCAGTTTTTGAACATTTCTCGCGGAATTCATTAACTCAGTGCGGGGGAAAGATACCCTCTCATAACTTCTAAGTATTTCTAATTCTTGTCTAGATTATACGGAAGAATAAGGAAACTTTAGTCTTCCGCAAATATATCCATAGGATTAGATCCATGGGCACTAAGTCAGGCGGCCTGGACGCCAACGGCTGGGATCTTGGTTAGCTATTCAATTATTCTAGAAATTGGCTGCAAAAATTTGCTGATAACTTCAGCGTTCAGAGGCGGTGCGTCGTCTTGCTGGAAAAATATGTTTACAAGTTCCATTAAGGGCATATCATCAATAAGGGGTAAGGGGTCCAAAGCCTACTAGTTAAAAGTGGCGAACTTTTAAAAATTCTGTATTTCGAAGGGGATTATAACAAAATATCAAGTGTGCTATATTTTTGGAAAGGTAATTTTAAATCCTTTTCACTTAATTAAAAACATAGAGGGTGTCCCAAATAAAAAATCAATTTTTCTGTTTATAACTCTTAAATTATTAATTTTAAAAAAATTATACTTAAACCATTACAATTTACGTAAAAAGGTGCTTTGGAAATGTTTTCATAGAAATACAAAATTTTCCATAGCAAAAAGTTAGAGCGATTTGTTAAAAATGCACATTTTTGAAAAACACCCCGTAACTCCTTAACGGTAACAGATATTGATGTGCGGTTTTCCCCATCATGGTTTTGATAAAAATTGAGCTCCAGACACCGATATTAGTTTTCGTCTATCTCCTATAGAAAAGGGTGTTTCCATTTAAAAGCGTCGAATTTGACCCACCCTGTACATATATTTTAAGCGGGTAGTAAACTTGATTAAATTCCTCTCATATTAAGCATCACATCACAACTACCGTGGTAGTACTTACAGAATATAGACCATATATCCCTATATAATTCTAAATGCATTTATACTAGGAACCATACTTCAAACTTTAGTAAATATATTTAATTAATTATAAACTTTAATACGTGATATTCTTCAATAATAAAGTCTACTTATAAATGAATATGCCCTTTTTAGGAGCGTAAAACTTGCTAATAGTACTTTAACTATAAAACTATGTTTACAATAATTAGATTACTGTACTACTGGTGGATTTAATCAGAAAATAATTTGAGCAAAATTCCTTGGATTAACTATTTGTATGTAACAAACAATTTGTAAAACACACATATACCAATGTGTTTTCGTGTATATAGAAATCCAGATTTTAATATTCCTTATTTGTCGGTTTTGTTTCCATGGGCTACCAGTAATCAATATGAAATCTATAGCGGTAGAAAGTTAAATAAAGAATATCTTATAAATTACAATAAATATTGAATGCTGCTAAAATCTAAATATTAAAGTATTAAAGAGGTCATAAAACAGGCTCTTTGTTACATATTTTAATACTAAATTTTCTGAAATATATCTACCAATGAATTATCCATTATATTCCTCATTTTTTATTTGTCTTACTACTTTAATATTCCTTCAAAAATGACTAATGTCTAACCTTTCAAATCAACAAATTAAAAAATATTTTGTTATAAATTCCTCTAGTTTAAGCATTTTTTGTCTGTCGGTAAACTTGTTTTGCTATACGTCAGTAGAATTTAGAATTTAGAATTTAGAATTTCTAAATTCTATACGTCAGTAAAAAGCAACTGAAAGACTGGTTGCCTTTGGGATTAAACGAAGTGGAGTTTAATATTATTATAAGTTTATAATACATTAATTATTTTTATCGATATAACTAACGTTATATCGCTTTTCATTAAAATCTTAACATTAACAAAATATTTTCAACTTTTCATTTTAATCTGCTGTACCGTGTGGTGCATCGGGATACAGGACTGGTGGTAAGATATTATCTCCCCAGACGATTTTATGCAAAAAAATTATTAGATATTAAATGCAACAAGGACATCACGGCACTTCATATGATTATATCAAATGACTTAATCACCATTAAATCTTGGTGCGATTCGAACCTCCTGAGTTTCAACATTTCTAAAACTAAAGCTTTGTCGTATAAAAACTCGTTGCAGCCTTTTGTACTTAACAACACCACCATTGACGTCGTCAAGTCTGTAAAATTTGTAGGGCTTGTTGTGGTCAATTCTCTGAAATGGGACATACATATCGAAGCTTTGACGAAAAAATTGAGCTCTGCCTGTTTTGCATTAAGGTCTGTTTCTAAGGAGCTTAACTTGTCAGTGGCTAGAACTGTTTATTATGCACTTTTTGAGTCGCACCTCAGGTATGCCCTTCCATTCTGGGGTAAGTGTTGTGCGATTCAATTTGACCGCATTTTCAGGCTCCAGAAGAGAGCTGTTCGATATTCAATATAATCGAGTTATTTTATTTAATAAAAAACGGTATGTGTTAATACAAAACAAACAAAAACAAGACACCACAGACCAAAAAATATAAAAAATAACTATTTCTTACTTTCAAGCTTTATGAAACTTCTCGCATTTATGATTATATTTATCAATATAACTTATGTACAAATACAAATTTGTAATATTCCGCAGGAATAAATAAAACAACATAAATAAAACAAACTATTTTATTAAAAATAACACTTACCAAATTTTATACCTCACAGGTTGATTAATGAACTTTAATCTTAATTTTTTAAACCAGTACCTTTAGTCATTATTTTTCTGCAGTACTAAAATCCATTATTTACCTATCGTGTGATGTCGATATTTTACAGCTACTCCAGTTTTTAGTATGTGTTTAGTATGGTCCTTCTACCATATTCGAGATGCACTTATCTACGACGAGATGGAATACGAACTTTATTGATAGTAACTTTATTGGTGTATTTGTATAAGACTTTCTGCCTAGGCAGCGACTATTAAACATAATCTGTGCTCTGGGTTCTACAGTTTTCACTCGATTTTTCCTCCACTTGACTTCAAAAGACACAAAACACTCGTAAAAACACGAATCAAAATTCATCATCTTCCAAAACGCAGGGTATTTGACAAAAGTCGTCACAAAATTATAACCTATAATTTGGCAAGACTTTGACAAACGTCAAAAATCTAAAGGCGGGTTCATACGCATCGGCGTCCGTTTGTCGTTCATCGTTCCGTCAAACCAATAAAATTGAAATACGATCTGTCATTTTTGAAATAAACCAATAAAACTGGTTAAAAACAACAAGTGACGACGCATGACGAATTTATATTTAAACCCATCCATAGTTAACTTAAAAATTATTAGAAACTTTTTATAGTAAAATAAATAGATTGGTATGGGACGTCATCTGCTTTTCTTCTGTCATCGTCTGTCGAAATCTTACCTGAGAAAAAAAACAGAGTATAGTTTATTCTTTAAACTGTTGACTTATATGTATAGGCTGGACGGAGACTGAGCTGCGACAAATCTAACACAGCGGGAATACTATTGTCATCAAAATACCGTTTGACAATCGTAACTTTTTTCAGAAGTTGCGAAAATTTTAAATATTTTATACAAAATTACTCTATTTGGTACCTTCAAATTTTTCTAAACAAAATGTGACATCGAATTTGACAATGACACAATCACATTTTTGCTGGTATTTTAATTGTAGCTTTCTCTGGACACCGTATTATAAATTTTGTTGATTTGAAGGTAGATTTTTGCAAATAACTTTTAAATGACAATTCCAAATGACACGAAATTCTTGATAAAAGTATACAACTTTAACGCCTCTTCAAAAAGTCTAATACAACTTTTATATAAAATTATCTGAGGAGATAATATTTGATCTTTTCAAAATTTACATGGGATTTCCCGTTTTCCGATGTACCACATGGTAAAAGAGTAGTTTCTAGATTTGATAAACTAATGCATATTTTTAGAATACTTCTTTATTACACTGAACGCGAATTGGCAAAGAAATCTGACGTGAATACGGCATTATCGACGTTTCTGATTCTCCATATTACAGTTCGTCTTTTATTTGCTCTACCCAGACAGTCCTTATTCGCTTTAACGCGCTGACCGAATGTCAAACATTCGAATCTGCATATTCAAATAATATTTCCAAGTTTGGGAAAGTCCTCGACCTCTCAGAAATTGTGTTTGTGATTCTGCTTACCCGTGTGTGTGAATATGTAGCATACATTCGGGGAGGACTATCCTAATTTTCGTATTGAACTTGTCAGTTTCCTAAAAAGTAAATTTGCTGTACCAAATATGGAATACATATATTTGCTATGTCGAATAATGCAAGTGTATATTTTTTTCTATTTAAAAAATGATGACACATATATATTTTCAAATTTTTTGGCTCTGTCGGCCAAATATTTATTTGCAGAAATGCAATCAATCTATTCTTATGGAGCTGCGATCTCTTTGCGATCGTCTTTATAAGAATGTCCTGTTTTCACTTTTCCAACTAATTAGTCGGCCGACTGAAAATTGAGCGCCTAGCCTTAATGTTATTAACTGCTAAAAGATTAAATTATATGATTCAAAGAGTAAAGGCTTTAAAAAATAATATGTATTATATATTGTGAAGTTTTAAAAGTTTTATTCTTTCAGGCATTCAAATTTTATTTTATGGATGCCCGATCATCCACGCATTTATACGACCCTCCTTGATGTTCGTTTGTCTGGATAATTTTATATATCGCAAGATCTGTATATTAAAGCGCGTGCCTTTGATGTTTCCTCGAAGTAATTTAATTTCTCTTAGATCTTTTATCCATGCACGTCTTTTAGAGTACTCACACCTACTCAGAATTTGCACTTCAGATATTTTTTTATATCATACACATAAAAGAGATGCTATTTAACCTCTAACTGGTTAAAATTCAACATTTTAGAAAAATAATAGACATGACATTTTCGAAAGATTATATACAAGGCTTTATTTATAAGTTAAGCGTTAAAGTTTCAGTTAGAACCTCGCAATTAGTGGTATAATTAGTGGTTTCAATTACACTTTATACTTTTTAGTGAACGTTCAGTTACAATGCCTAAAAACACAATTAAATTTAATAGAATATCCTAGCGACAGCTTGGAGGAAAAAAGGAGTTCCTTGTACTATGATTGAGTTGTATGCATAGAGAGAGCCTAATATTTAACTTATAAAATAATCAACTTTTGATTTTTAACCAGGATTTCTCTTGACGGATGATAATCAAAGACCAAAATGATATTTCACACAAATTTTGAAGTATAATTAGTGGAAAAGTCAAAAGTTAGTTGACTTTTTCTACTGATTGAAAATGACTACCACTAATTTTAACGTTCTGAATGCTTACATTGAAATTATAGGAACAAACTTCTACACTAATTAAAACCACTAATTTATTCCACTAACTGCGAGATTCTCAATGAAGCATTATTGCATTATTTAGGTAGTGAAAAGTATAATTAGTGGAAAAGTCAAAAGTTAGTTGACTTTTTCTACTGATTGAAAATGACTACCACTAATTTTAACGTTCTGAATGCTTACATTGAAATTATAGGAACAAACTTCTACACTAATTAAAACCACTAATTTATTCCACTAACTGCGAGATTCTCAATGAAGCATTATTGCATTATTTAGGTAGTGAAAGGTAGAGTTTTTAGTTTTTTTTTAATAAATTAGTGAAGTATTTTTTATGTAAAGGGGCGTTTATTAATAATTATGTGAAATGTTTTTGAGGATCTTTTAACACTCTCCCCTACTGATGAGATGTCGTTGGACTTGTTTCCAGCCCATTCCCCTTCCCCTAATCCCACGTGGGATCTTTCAAAATGTATATTTTGAGTATGTAGAATATAGAATGTAGAATGGGTAGAAGAGGGGCGAAAACCATATAAAATAAAACAGAACAACTACAAACATAAAAATATGTTTATTTTTATAAAATCTAACTGATTTTGTAGTACTTTATATGTATCTATTGCAGTTTAGATGTTATCGAATCATGTCTATTAAAAGTGGTGATGTGGTTTGATCACTATGAAATATATCGATGGCATAAGCTAAGGACTGGAGGATTTTAAGGTACTCTTCAGTACAGTAGTAATATATAAATTTCTTTCGTTGGTCTTTCGGGCTACATAACGGAGTCGGGGATTCACTTGAAAGACAGCAGACTCACTACGCATGCGTAACATGACAAATAATTAAGACCGGTTCCGAAAAACTAACATTTTATTTGCTACGGATATTGAGCATTGTTTTTTTATTCTGCTGCTTGGCTGCCGCCTAACAGAAAAAGAAATGCTGCTGTTAAAAATTTCTCAGAAAAATATATAAAAATCTGACTTAAGCCTTTTATAGAAAAACTTAAATTTTTTTAACGACTTAAGTCTTTTATAAAAAGACTTAAATCTTTTCAACTAATATTGTATTAATAAATATGTATACATATTATAAACAATATATAAATTATACAAAAACGTAAATATAAACTTTATAATTTATTCAAAAATTACTAATTATAATATTAGGACAGGCTCGATATATTGTAACGAGCAGCCAACCTGTTAATGAACATCAAACAATGTAGAAATATTTTAATCGATTGCCTGTATGAAATTATCCATTATTCTACCTAATGATATATAAAAACTGGAATTATGTATTACAAACTTGCATTTATAAAATATTCATAATTTTTTTGGTAAATTAATGCGTAGTAAGTTATTTTATACTAAACTCTTTTATTTATCATATTATGTTCTGTTAATTGATGCTTAAAAGTAATTAACTTTGATAGTTTTGTCACTTCAAAAGAGCATTCAACGAGCATCCAACGACCGCAATAAGAAACGTCTAATTATTAGCATGCTCCATGAAAAGCTAGATAATGAAGGATTTACTGTAAAAGTAGCAGTAGACGATGCCGATAGACTCATTGTTATGACTGCAATTGACTTATCACCGAGTTATCCATCAGTAATACTTTTTGGAGAGGACACAGATCTGTTGGTCCTACTCACAGCATTAGCACCTATCACCTCAAAGATTGTACTAATGAAGTCTGGGAAGGATGTGAAGGAAAATAAGTTGTACTCTCCCAGACACTTCAAATACTCGGAGAGTTTAAAATGAAACATTCTGTTCCTTAATGCTTCCAGTGGTTGTGATACCACGTCATCGTTGTATCAGGAGGGGAAAATGAAGTTTGTCAAAATTTTGGACAGCAACATTAGGAGATGCACTAAAACTTACAATATGCTGCGCTCATATAATCAAACAAAAATAATAATGCTTGTGCTCGTGAGATAGATGCTGCTGGGTACTCCTTGTAGCCGTTTATGGTGCCCCACGAAAATATACCTTATTAGACGATATAAGATGCGATATGGTCGCCAAAGTAGTGACCCCCATAATAGATATTATTTGACTGGTCTAAATTACTCTATTTAAAAATAATTTTTATTCAATATAACAATAAATTACAATGTTCCTAAGGCCAGCTGGATAGACCATTAAAAGATACGTCATTAAAAGATAAGTCATTTAAAATGACGTCTAGGGCTTGACCTCGCCAAAGTTATCGTCGATTATCATTCCCCAGCCCTCTTTGACGCCGTTTTTTTCGATCGTATGGTAGATCGTATCTCTTAAGAGAAAGATAATATAGATAATATATAATAGAAGAGTATCACCTTAGTACAATAAGGTTTTAAGAATTTATCTTGTAAATTATATACAGGTACTTACAGAAAAAAAACACAATTTTGTGGTTTTAATTAGAATATTATTTTTTATAGCAGCAGATTAAAACAAAAAAGGTCCTCATATAAAATTTAACTTGACTAAAACGGTGAATTATAATTTAATGTCAGTAATTTTTCTCGTTTTACGTGAACAATGCATAATAATTCTTTCCTTTTAATAGTAGTTTCGCTTTTGTGTTCGAAATTGCTTTTTCCAGCGTCATGGAGACTTATTTTTTTTTATTTTTTTTAGTTTATATGGTGCAGTGTAATAAGGATTCTGAGCAGGGGAAATTTATAGTTTAATCTTGGCAAGCTAAATAAGCAACTTTGAAGAATGTATGATGTGGCACAGGAAGAATATACAATACAATAATTACATGGTATAAATAAAAAAAACGAAAATGTGATTTATGAAAAATCGTACACGACGATTAGTATTTTAAAAAGTAATTTTATCCTGTATGTAATTTTTTTTAGCACAAAGGGTAGATGTTTTTTTTTTCTAAAAAGGTACCACTGCCTTGAAGAGGAATAGACGAATATAGTCATTTCATATCTAGTATACTGTTTCTTTTTTTTTTCGGTAAGAGTTCGACAGACGATGACAGAAAAACAGCAGTAACGTCCATACTAATGCATTTATTTCTCTAAAAACAGTTTCTAATATTTTTAAGTTAATTATGGATCGGTTTATATATAAATCCGTCATGTTTTATTGGTTAATTTTAAAAATGACAGATCATATTTCAATATTATTTGTGTTACGGAACGATGAACGACAAACGGACGCCGAGGCTTATGAACTTGACTTAAGATTTTTGAGAGTTGTCAAACTCTTGCCAAATTATAGGTTATAATTTTGTGTGAAATTATGTCAAATAGAAATGATAATTATTTTGCATTTTACGTTTTGAACTGTTAGTCTAAGAGCCCGTGAAAGGCTACCTGTATGTATTTGACCAGACCTAGGGTTTTGTACAGTGAAGCCCCTTTACTTACTGTACAAGATATGGGGATTCACTAAGCCCAACGTGGCGGACGCGGCGGGCGCCAAGGTAAAAAAGTGTCGATTTTTGGTAAATTTTAAATGTATTTGACCACGTCTGCCGTTTTGCAATTTGAAAATATATTATTATTATTATCGGAAAACAACAATGGCAGACCATTATCACGCGTTTAACATGGCTGCGGACAGTTTTGAAACTGGTGAAAAAAAATAAAATTTTGAATGTAATTGACCAGATCTGCCATTGATATATTTTCTTTATTAGGGTTTTATAAACTTATGTTAATCACGGCAGATGTCTTTATTGAGTATACACTTCAGCAGACAACAAAATCTGAACTACTATCCGGTCAGATGTATGCATAGACTAATAACTTTTGAAATGTTTTCGAGTGTCTTGGATAGTTAGAGGATTCATATTAGAGGTTACAGATAGAGTCGTCCAGGTTCTTGAATTCTGCTTTAAATTGGTTTCCACTTGGGAATCAGAACGGTTCTGGTCCAGTTAGTGGAATGTTCGCTTTTTTCTAACTATAGATCGTTTGCTTTTCCATTACCCTCTATCTCTTGCAGTACTTTATTTTCTTTGTTCAGCTTCTCTAGACATTCATGACCAACTTCGAATTAATGTCTACTGAGTTGATCGTTCTAAAGACTGCTTGATTAGGATCGGATAAGATGGCTATTTTTTCTTACACCTGAAACTGTTTAAAATTGTATATTATAAATAGCCAAATCGCTTGAAAACTTTCTTTAAACAAATAACCGAAGTTGAGAACAAAGTTACTTGCATCAACACTGTTGCACGTCTAATTTGCGACAGAACTAGTTATCGTGATTAAAGCTTTTGGACCGGTGCAAAATGACAGGGCTCAGTATTTGCTGGCAAAGGTACGAGAGCGTTTCGAACTATATGTACATTTTACACTTTGAAACAGGAAAACTTTGCAGCTACGCATTAATTAGTTTCCGGTTTAGTTTTAGCAACGGCCTTTCTCTGTCACGGATAAAACTACAGGAAATTTCCAATTTGTAATGTAAAATTTTGATCTCGAATGAAAGGGGAGTCAATGTAAACTTTGAACTATAAAACTAGCTGACACGACTCATTTTGTACCGTCTAACAATGGAAGCAAAACTAAATTAGGATTATATTGCCAGTATAATGGTACGGATGACTGACTGCCAGTTTAATCTGGAATAATTGAGACTACTCAGGGTGTCCCAGAAATAAGTGCAAGTCTTTAAACTGGTAGTATAGTTCGCCCCAGAAATACACCTATGAGTTTTTTTGCGAAAAAAAAATAAAAATTTTATGTTTTCCTTGACATTTTCTGAAAATATTGAAAAACTTTTGAGTGTGTCTTATTCATGTCCAAAAAATTTTCTGTATAGTGTTTCGAGGGAATGCAATGTTGCCACCTCCTAGGTTATCCACATTCTGTATGTTTACAAGTTCTAAGTTGACATTAGAAGAAAGTGTATAAAACTGAAAAAATGTAATCGAGTTATTTTATTAAAAAAACGGTATGTGTTAATACAAATAAAAACAAAACACCACATACCAAAAAAATATAAAAAAGAACTATTTTTTACTTTCAAGCTTCAAGAAACTTCCTGCATTTATTATTATATTTATCAATATAACTTATGTATGTACAAATACAAATTTGTAATATTCCACAAGAATAAGTACAACAAGATAAATAAAACAAACTATTTTAATAATAACACTTACCAAATTTTATACCTTAAAGGTTGATTAAAACACGAATCAAAATACATCATCTTCCAAAACGCAGGGTATTTGACATAAATTGACACAAAATTATAACCTAAGAATTTGACAAGCCTCAAAAATCTAAAGGCGAGTTTATACGTATCGACGCGACGTCCATTTGACGTTCACCCTATCGTTAAACCAATTCAATTGAAATATGATCTGTCATCTTTGAAATAAACCAATAAAACTAGTTAAAACCCATTCATAGTTAACTTAAAAAATATTAGAAACTTTTTTTAGTAAAATAAATAGATTGGTTGTAGACACTGACAAAAGAAAAGCAGATGACGTCCCATTCATCTGCTTTTCTTTTGTCATCGTCTGTCGAAATCTTACCTGAGAAAAAAAAAACAGAGTATATAGTGCAGCGTTTATTTTTTTACAGTTTTCTTACCAGTAGTTATCACAATTGGGGATTTTGGTTATGTCATCGATTTTGATAAAACATAACATGTTTTTAAACGAACTGAAAGTTTGAAAAGAACTGAAGAAAAAACAGAAAGATGCTGGATGCCACATTGTTAAGCTTAGGTTAGGTTAGGTTGCTGAAGTTTGGGATCATTTTTAATCACTCACTCGGAGGCCTTGGGCTCATTGCGATACCCCTGTATTGTTGTACCAAACCGTTCTGCAACCTTTCTCTCATTCTTACTTTGCGCTAAAACACTTCCAGCTCTTTGCAAAGTTCCCGATGTTGCTGCTTCCTCTAGTCCCTCCAAAAAAACTTGCCCTGAAGTATTATATCGTCGGTATTCCAGTGCCGGACAGTGGCACAGCAGGTGCTCTATGGTTTCTTCTTTCTCTCCGCATTCTCTGCAGTAGACGTCCTTGGAAATTTTCCATCTCACGAGGTTTACCCCCGTGGGGCAGTTTCCAGTGATCACACCTACAATTATGCATACCTACATACCTACAATATTCTTTTTGTGCTCTAGTAGTTCTTTTGTCTTTTTGCTATCTACCACTGGCCATAGTCTTCGATCTGTAGCGCAGTCCTCACGGTGTTGAAACGTGTTTTGTTTCTTGCCCATGATAGTAGTTCCTAGAGCTTCCTTCAGTGTGTTGATCGTCACAAGTGGTGGGTCATCTGACACGGCCTCTCTCCTGGCCCCCTATTTGGCGAGTCTGTCTGCTTCATGATTGCCCACCACATTACTCTGGCTTGGCACCCAGCACAGATTAGCCCTGCCTTGACGCAGCCAGGACAGTGCTTCTCGGCAGTGCATCACAGTTTTCAATCTCACTGATTGCATCATAATGCCACATTGTGAAACTGTAACCATAAAATAATAATTTTAATTAATTTATTTGATGTATTAAATGTCAAGCAGCTAAGGGTTAGTGGTATATATTGTAGATTAAGTAGTAGATATAGTAGTAGATATAGTATCCTCCCCTCCAGAGCTCCTAAGGACCGTGATCACACCAAAATGATAAAGCAAGAACTTAAAAGCCTGAAAGCTACATGTCAGACTATTCCCAAACTTTTTCCCCTGACGAGGTGTCCACTGCACTTAGATCCCTAAAGTGCGGGAAAGCTCCGGGTTTTGACGGCATCCACAACGAATTCCTCACTAGGTTAAGTGCGTTTGCCAGAGGTTGGCTGGCTAAGTTCTTCTCTAACATATTGCTAACCGGCAACATCCCCAAGGCATTTAAGGTGACAAAAATCATCTTCATCCTAAAGCCTAGGAAATCCGCAGACCAAGCTAACAGCTACCGACCAATTGCTCTTCTTAGTGCCTGTTACAAGCTACTGGAACGCCTAATTCTCAACAGAATCGAAGATAAAATATCAGACAATATCCCTATTGAGCAAGCAGGTTTAAGAAGAGGTCGTAGTGTACGTAGTAGTACTGACCAAGTCCTCAGCCTTACAACTTATATTGAGGCAGGCTTTCAGAGACAACTAAAAACATCGGCAGTATTCGTGGACCTATTAGCTGCCTATGATACGGTATGGAGAGAGGGACTACTGTATAAATTCTTAAAACTTATCCCCTGCAGAATACTTAGTTCTCTCCTAAATAATATGTTATGCGATAGGTTCCTTCGTGTAGTAATGGACCAGGGATACAGCAACAAATGATCATTAAAAAGTGGATTGCCTCAGGGATCTGTGCTCGCACCGGCTCTCTTCAACCTTTACATTTCCGACATTCCTACGACGACCAGTAGAAAAGTTGCGTACGCCGACGACCTTGCCATTGCCGTAAGCTGCCCGACCGTAGAAGAAACGGAAGCCGTCTTGACAGACGACTTGGAAGTATTATTGAAATACTATAAAAAGTGAAGGCTGTCTCCGAACCCAAATAAAACCGAATGTAAATGTTTTCATTTAAACAACAAGCAAGCTTCTCGCCGACTTAGCATATACTTCAATGGAAACCCTGTTAAGCACAATCCCAAACCAAAATACCTAGGTGTCACACTTGACAGAACTCTTACATATCGGCCACACCTGGAGAAGACGTCAGCGAAGGTCAGGTACAGGAATAATATCATACAAAAATTATGCGGATCGACATGTGGATCTACTGCCTCCACCCTCCGATGCGCAGCACTGAGTCTTGTGTTCAGTACTGCTGAATACTGCGCACCAGTCTGGCTGAATAGCCACCACACCCACAAGCTAGATGTACAGCTGAATTTAACCATGCGTCTCATTACGGGCTGTATAAAAAGTACTCTCTCCTTCTGGTTGCCAACACTGAGCCATATAGCACCACCAGAACTAAGAAGGCAAGAGACTCTAATTCGAGAGTAAAAGAAAATTATGACGCATACTGACCTTCCTATACACGAGGATATAAGTGCGGCATCGTTGAGTAGACTTAAATCTAGACTTCCTACTGTCAAGACCACCAAAAAGCTGTGTGATGACGACTTTAGTATCAGCGAGACATGGAAACATTCGTGGTGTCAAGTAGTTATCCCAGAAGTGAGTTCTCGCCTAAACCCTGATAACAAACCTGCTGGTTTCGATCTACCACGTCGTGTTTGGAAAATCGCTAATAGGATACGTTCAAACCACGGAATATGTAGAGACTCGCTTCATAAATGGAAAAAGATCGCTGATCCATTGTGCAGCTGCGGCAGGGGGAACCAGACCATCCGCCACATAGTGCAGGATTGCGAGATGACGGCTTATCGCACTGGCACAGTAAATGACTTCCTTGATCTTCCTCAGATAGCAGTCGACTGGATTGATTCTATGAGTGTAAATATTTGATACTTTTTTACATTCTGTTCGTCCTTATATTGTTGTATTTGTACTTTTCTGATGTTTTATTTTATATTTATAGACATTGTATTGTTTTTATTCCATGTGTACGAGCCATACGATAAATAAAATAAATAAGCCAAAGGTTGAGTTTCTAGTCACTTTATTAATTTTAAAGACTTTACTCACTATTATAAAGCGGGAATGATATTTAAAAAAAGCTTCCCTGGAGCGCAAGCGTAATCAGATTAATTCTAATCTGAATGTATTTTGTCTTAATGATAAATTTTAAATTTTCAGACGCGGTAAGCTTTTCGGATCGCACTTAAAAATAAATCAAGCTCTTCTCGAACATTATCCGCCATTTTAATCCGTTTTACACTGATGTGGTTTCGGGAGACCGTAAAATGGAAGTTAACGCAGGGTTGGTAAATTGCAAAAAGTTTAAAAAAGCTGACAAACCCCGTTTTTAATAAATGTTTTAATAAGCAACGCGATTTTTTCTTTTTTAATGCAGTTTTATAACTATATTACAATGAAGTTGGGCGAAATTCCAAATTCAAGAGTCCACATAGTTGCTTGTTTTAATTAATTGCTCTTCTCTTCTCCGAGGTGTCATTTAGCGCATGTATTTAGATATGTTCTTTTTTGAGAACAAAAATCATATCGCTATTAATTGCATTCGTAGGCTACAAATTTGAGGTACGAGTATTGGTTTCTCGGAAACCTTAACAGATACGAAGTTGGTTAAATTGGGGCAAAGTTACGCCCTTTGGGATATTTACCAAGATGCCATCCAAAAAAGTTTTAAAATTTCAAGGATTTATGAGTTTTTCGGAAAAACGGATTTTTTTTAAACAAATTTTATTTTTTCCTGTCGTTACTTTTTAGAAAATCAAAGAAACTAATTGCAGACTTTCATAGCCACTTTATTGGGGCTATCTGATAGTATTTTGAGATTTTCAAATTAGTTGATAATTTGTGAGAGGCCAACTTATTTTTTTTTAATTACGGACCTGCACTTTTTATTTCAGGTTTTGAAAGAACTCGGTCTCTCCTGAGTACTATGATATGCCCCACTTATTTTTTTTTTTGTTTCGGACATTTGAATACACTGTATTTAAACTATTTTCAAGTCCGGCTCTGTTTATTAACTCCCTAATGCACAAATTTATTTTTCGTCCGATCTTATATATTTATAGCTCTTTGAACCAATGACAATCTTCTTATACTTCCGAATGCATTTTGTAATCTTTATTGTAAATCTTGAAATGTATTGATTTCACTTTTACAGATGACGTTAAGTAATGCTCCCCATTCTTCGGGAAAATTATTTGATTGTTTATATTATATTAAGTTTATATTATTTTGGACATAATATTCAATGTTTTATCCCACGTCGTTGAGTTTGAAAGCTTATGAATATTGTAAAGATGAATAGATTAAATATTTAAAAAAAACAGGGCCGGACTTGAAATTAATTTCAATAAACTGTGTTCAAATGTCCGGAACAAAAAAAAATATTAAGTGTGGCATATCATTGTACTCAGGAAACCGAGTTCTTCAAAACCCGAAATAAAAAATGCATATCCGTATTTAAAAAATTAAGTTGGCCTCTGTATCTCACAAATTATCGGCTAATTTGAAAATCCAAAAATACTATCAGATAGCCTTAATAAAGTGGCCATGAGAATGTGCAATTAGTTTTTTGATTTTCTAAAAAGTAACAGCAAGAAAAAATAAAATTGTTTTTCAAAAAAATCCGTTTCAAAAAATCCGTTTCGGGAAAAATCCGTTTTAGAATAAAAACTTTTGGAATCTTGTTTAAGTGCAAACATAAAGTATGTACTAGGATGTATTTCAGGAAAATATTTTAACATCTACAGGGTGGCTCAAAAGTGTAGTAGTAGGAGTAAGTGAACGTAAGAAGAAGATTAAACGAAGTAAATGTTAATTCAAGAAGGCTTGCTTTCCAACCACAAATTACTACATGGTTTTAATGTAAAACCAAACCAAACCAAACCAAACCTAGGTGATAAAATTATTTTTAAATTTCTTGCTGTCTTAACATATTCCACAGGGTGTTCAAACTTTTACTAAAATATCAACATTTTGTTTTCCCTCGTATAATTGGCAGATGGGAACTTTCATTTTCAATTTAGAAAGAAGTATTAAAAGTACTAAAAAGTGGTACTTAAGGTGCCCGTTTTCCGTGCCGGTGAGTGTATATTAGGTTTGGAAATCTGCAATATTCGGCAATTGACAGCTTTAGTTACACACGTTTATAGCATATTTGTAATAATTGATACCCACTGTTAATCAGTGACATTCTAGAGTAGTTAAAAGTGTGCTGATGAAGTTTCAGTGAAAGTATAATCAGATTTTGTTATAACTATTTTTGTATCAGTCTAATTGCTGGCAATATGCCATACTTGAAATTACGTTGTTATTAATAATGGTAAATTCATTAAAACGTGTTGGTTCAAACAGGTAGACACATTGGTAAGTTTGATTGTCAAATTTGCGCCATACTAAATATGTTTCGTGTGTCTTTGTCTCGCTTGAAATTTGGATTGCGACAAGCGCCTTAACTTCGTTTAACACAATTAAATCTATTCGGAAGTTTGTCTTGTTTGAGATTGTCTTTCGTAATAAAGTTGTCTTCACCTCAAATTGTAAGAGAGATAATACTGAAGCTTTGTTTGTTCAAATAAGATATATATTTGCGATAGTAAACTGTTGTTCAAATTATATTTAAATTAATCTTTTACAAGTTTTTTTATTAATAAAAATATAGATTAGTAGATATATTTTCCAACTAAACATTGTTATAGTATATTTTTATATCCATCTAGAACTTTTAATATTGTAATAAGTATATTGAAACTTTCAGACTAACGAAGATTGGCGATAACCACTGCGAATCTTCTCATTTTTTTGCTGTTTTGACGATTGAGTTTGAAGATACGTTCTAGTCCATTCTTTTGTTTCTCATCCACGACACCTGTCTTCTGCCTGGACCTCGATTCTTCCACTCAAATTTTCCTTTTATGATAAGGTATAGTAGATTAGTTGTTCTTGAGGATATGTGCAAAGTATGCTGATTTTCTTTTCTTTGTTATACTTAGAAGCTCTTGGTTCATACGATGAAATACAGAGTCATGTGACATGTACTGCGTCCAAGTTATCTTCAGCATCCGGCAAAATAATCACATTGCAAAAGCTTAATTCTTCTTCATCGTAGACAGTTTTAGGCTCCAGGGTTCAATTTCATATAAGAGCACAGAGTAAGTGTAGCACTTAGCCATACGATATGGGGTTGTTAGGTCTTTATTACAATGTTAGATCTTTATTACAAAAAAAATAATTGTTTCGTTTTAAGGAATGTGCTACGAGACTGCACTATCTTGATTTTAACCTGTACATCCAGGTCCAATAATATATCAAGTTAAACTTCAAAATTAACAATTACTACCTGATAACAATTACTTAATAAGGTAAAACCAAAAAGCTTCAAACTTTCTGTCTGATTATTTTTAATTTTTACTTTTTTATTTGCGTTCTTTTCTCTTGTCTCCAAAGCGCTGCTCTCTCTCAATGATTCTGTATGCTTATCCTATTTAAATTTTCATGTAAAATATCCTTGTAGCTTTTGAGTTGTCCACCCGATTTTCTTTTACCGTCTGCAAGCTCACCGTAAAGAAGAGATTTCGATAGGCGGTTTTCCTGCATCTTGCATACGTGACCAGCCCATCTTAAGCGGGATTTAGTAATCATGACTCAACTTTTTCATGGACCGATACGTGTGAGAGATGGTGGTACTATTTTATTCTTAACAGTTGTCTGTTACTACTGCTTGACATCCCCTAACAGACACACAAAGCCTCTTTGTATAGAGGTAAATTGTGTGCAATGACCTTATTATAATTCCTATAATACATATATCCAAATTCTATGTCCACTGAATATTGGGACATCCTGTATATTGTGCACACTTACTGTTTTCCTAGAATTATAAAATAAAATGGCTGGTACAAGGGAACTACTTTATAGAACCATTTTCAACTCCCGTCTAATAAATTTTCTTTTTTGCAACATTCATTTTTCTTTTTAATTACATGTTAGTAGCATGGGAGTAAAAAAGAAAATTAATCTTGCATTAATGAGGTTTTATGGTAATACTGTAGCCATCTTATTCTTTTTATTAAACTTTGCGCAGGATATTAAGAAAAATCTTTTCCACTTTTAGAACATTCTTTCCCAAAAAAAAACATTATGTTAATAAAGGTTTTTGTAAAAAGAAAAATTTGTCGTAGTCTTTTTAGTTTCTTGTTTAAGAAGAGCTTTAAACTAGTTTTCTTTGGAACTCTATTTAAAGTATTACTTTTTTCGGAGCTAACTTGGATCAATTAATTTAACATTATAAATGCAAAGGTTGGCGCTGCTAGTCGGTGTATCTTTAACATGATTAAAAATATGTATTTTTGTAATTAGTTTTTTATCTACTGTTTAAAATATACTTGTAATGGTAAAATTGGTAAAAATAAGGTAATTATGTGGTAAAAACACACAAAATATTGGCAATTAATTGGTAAATTTATTTTAACCAATTAACATTATTCAGCGGACTTAATCTACTCCTTTTTATTTAATTTCTTTGATTTTTCTCCACCTCTTATTATTTCATTATTCAGAAATATGTTTCTAGGGTTGCTAGATTTTTCTTGTGGATTGATAATTTATTTGAAATTTTTACTAAAATAGCTAGGTAATAGTTATTATAGTTGTAGATATTACAATAACTATTAAGGAATATTTTAATAAAAACTTGGAATAAATACAATAATACATTATTCGTTTGTTTAATTCAATATTTGTTTAAATATTTGTTCAGTTTACAACAAGTGTTATTGAATATACCTAAATTTAAAATACCATTAAAATGGTAAACCTAAATATACTTTTTTGAATTTAAACTTAGGCGATTTTCTTGGATTTCGACAGAAAAAGGCTTACAAAAAGCTCTAAACATTACTTTAGCTCTAAAAAATCGTAATTAAACTCTTAAAACTTTTGGGTTTGTTCAGTACCATAAAAAATCGGTTTTCTGTGCAAAAAGAGGGTAGAGAAATGCCAATTTGGAGTCCTATATATAAGAAAAGAGAGATTGAAATAAGAAGTTATTTTTCCCTGACCTGTCGATATAATGATTTCTGTTTTCATTAAAAACTCAAAGCAAAAAATGTGACAATCAATAGAAAATTGTGGGCACATAAAATTACATTCCATTTAGTAGTTAATGTTTTTTGATACATATTTTTTTCACTAAAAACTAATTAAATTGAATTGTTTTAAAATTATATTTGAATAGAACTTATGAATTGTATGTTTTATCGATGTTTTTTATTTCCCCTAAAGCAATAAAACATTTCTTTACACATGGTACTCTATTTAATTGAAACATTAATTTACCAAGATTAAACACGCAATAGAAAAAACATTTGATCTTCTGAAAGCACTTTTTGTTTATTTATTATTTTAGTAATTGTGTTTAGAATAGTTGCAGAATATATCAGTCATATATTCAATAAAGGTAGTGTTAAAGTTTTAAAATATTTTTTATATTAAAAATTATTATATTTATCTAATTTTTTTTGGTTTCGACCTAAAGGTCAGGTAAGAAAAGAGAAAAACGCTTATCAGAAAATATAATTACATTATGAACGTCCATTGAGCTATAAAAATTTGTTTTGTCACCTTGAAAGTAAATTTCGGCGCATTGTTTCAGTTTTCAGCTTTATTTTTAATGTTTTTCTTTTATAGTTTTACACATTTTTATTCACAAATTAATTTTTATAAGGTGGCGTGAGAGTTAAATACTAAAAAGACTACCTTAGTGAAAAAAATAATCCAATAGTGATAATCCAACACAAATAACATAAAACATCTCGATTTAGTCGTCACAATTTTTGTAAAGAGACGAAGACACACACATTGAACTGAATTTCACAGGACTGCATAATATATTTTACTCGGGTTGTTTAAATCTCTTCTTTAGATAGCAATCGATTTCAGAATTTCTGTTTTTCTAGTGTTACATTCAGTGCCAATTATTTTTGTATGCTCGAAGTCAAACCTGTGATTTTTTTTTGAATTTCAGGCAAAGTTAGGCTGTTTTATTTTTCTTGTCGTGTTATGGCTTTTTTAAACGTTTTTTGAGATACTTACTGGTTTGCTCTATATATACTCCACTGCCATTTTTGCTGGGTATTTCGTAAATTATGTTTTTTTTGTATTTTGGTGTTTTTGTCCTGAGTCTTGAAAAATTACTCTCCAATAAATTGTGTGATTTGTGACATACATTGAGATTATATCTACCAAGTAAATGTTTTATTTGTTGTGACAGTCCGTTTACAAAAGGAATTGAAATGTATTTTTTATTGTCCTTATTTATAGGTTTATTGTGTTTATCTGAGTTGCAATTTTTGTGAATTCGTTTATTTAAAATATTATTGATTATGTCATGTGGATAGCTATTTAATTCTAGAACATTCTTAAGGTACATTCAGGCTGAGAGATTCATTGAACTCGAACCCCGACGCTCAGCGAACGCATGCTCAACGTCAAACGCGACGCTGTCTGCCTGATCGGTCTAATTTAAGTTAAGTGAATTGATTCCATTTCGACACGCGGACGCGACGCAAACGCGACGCGACGCTCGACGCTCTCAGCCTGAGTGTACCTTTAGCCTTAATTATCGCGTTTTGTCGATATTCTGGATCTGATATTTATATTGCACGGTCTGCTAACCCTATAATTACTGATTTTTTTTTGGTTTATGTGATGATGAGAATTATAGTTTAAATAACGATAAGACCATGATTTTTGGTATACCATTGGGTTCTAATGTTTCCATTTATGTGATGTAATGTTAAATCAAGGAAGTTTTAATCGAGGAATTCTATTTTCTTGTTTAATTTCGATGGTAAATTGTAAATTTTTATGATAAGAATGAATGTTGTTAGGATGTTTTTAACTTAATTTTTTGAGACTGCCATTATACAATCGTCAAGAAATCTAAGAAAAACGGTATCGAATAGGAGATTTTTGATAGTATTGTTTCCTCTAAGTTCTCCATTACTATATGTACTGCTGCTACTGCAGTCGAAATCGTTATTATATTTTCTCACAATTACTTAAATTATTGTTACTTCTATTTCAATCGTGTCCTATTTTTTCAAATTCTTGAACATTTCGAAAAAAACAATAAAGAAAATATATATTTTAAATAAAAATCGGTGGCATATATATAATATGACATGCCTTTAATATGTTTTTTTTTGGATATATTTGAAATAGAAAACGTGTATCATAGGCTTATAAATTAAGAAATATAGTAATATTAAGAGGTCAATATAATTATAATAATTGAATAAAAATTATAAATTAACGTTAATTATACATTTAAAATTTTCTTCAAATTTCACTTAGTAAATAGGTTTTATGTTTTTTTACTAGAACCAGCTTAATTAAAATAAACACACAAAACTCATAAGTTTGAGACTCAATCGATTGATTCAAGAAATCTGAATTGAATATGGATGAAAAAAGATAAGTATATGATCTAACTCAGAATTTACGCTGACACATATTCAGCTTATTTAATAATATTAATGACATAAAATGGCAATTCGTTCTTTTAAAAGCACCCTCGTACGAAAGGTAAGTAATTTTCCCCTGGGTCGATTAAATCCAAATAATGAACGCCGCAGATGTTTTTTTAATGTACCACTAGTTTCTCTCTGCCAAAGAATAAAGCGACAGACGAGCTCTTCCTCCACAAGCCGTCGCTTCCTGCTGAAACGTCTCCGAGCATTTAATGCATCAATATCTAACGTAATCCAGAGAAAGAGAGAAAATGCTGCGAGACGTAACGATATTTTAATGCCCTTTATATCTTTTCCCCCAAAGCCGCGTTTATCGTTGAAGTTTCCACTTCCTAATAGCGAGGACTCTGCGACGTAAGAGAGTTAAGTTTTCCGGAAAACAGAAGATAGTGGTAGTGCATAATGATAGTTTCTAGTTAAGAGACATGCTAAGCTGGATTTACAATACATCAGTTTAGAATATGGATATGAAACAAAAAAGTACAAAACTATAAACAAGCAATACGGCTTGAGTCTCCCAATAAAGTCGCATACCTGAAACATATAAGTCTCATAACCAGTGCGAGGTGAATTACTCCAATATTGATAAATTTATGCATAAGTGCATGTGAGAAATTTATGCATCAAAACATATTGGAGCCTGCCAAATCGTTGCGTAACTAGAGACATATAAGTATCGTCACCACCGTGAGCATCCCGGCGAAACATGATAAGCACCAATTTCTTCATTTTAGGTTGTTACAATAATATAGTAGGTCTAACTGGTCCCTACAAAATGTATAAACCCTGCAGGGCAATAAGCTCTTAAATCCTACGATATATGCCTAGTAAAAATATGCACACATGGAAAGAACCTGATAATTACCAGACGTCCAGGGAAATAACTTGACAATTCTATTTAATTGCGTTACCGAGGGGTTGTAAACAGTCGTGAGTTCTTTTAGGCATAACTGTAAGTTCCCAAAACTACCCTTAAGATATAGACTGATATACTCATATCGGAGCTCAGATATGAGTGTATTTTGAAAAAAAAAATAGTTTCTTAGGCGTTCACATTTTCATTAAATTAATTTTTCTAATATTCAAAGTTTAGTGTTTATTTCATTTTCTGTAACTATAACCAATAAACCTACAAAACATAATTATTACAGGTATAGTAGTTGTCACATTATTGAAGCTTCACCTTCTGAAGCGATTTCTGACTCTCCTGTAAAATTAGTAAAATGACGCTTATCATGTTTCATATACATTGCGTAACACGTAATTAATTAAAATTAAATTAAATTTTAGTACTAAAATTTAATTTACGTAACGTGTATTACGTATATTCAGATGAATAAGCAATTATTATCTGATTGTTAGAAAAATATTTGATTGGTTTCCTATAAGTAACATCTGTATTAATCGACTCTTACAGTCTACTAAATAGTTGCAAAAAAATATCGACAAGGCTATTGAATGAAGGTATAAAATATATTTTGAATTAGAAATACAACATGTTAGTCTGTTATTGGTCTGTTTTAATATGGTGTTATCATACATTTTCATAAATAAAAGTTATTTATATGAATACCTATATGTGTTCTAATACACATTTCTCTGGTATTTAAAGCTACATTTGTATAAATTTTGTAGTTATTATTTCCAAAAGGTGCTGTCATAAATAGGAGTAAATTAAATTCTCTCTATAGGAATCATTTATTATTTACATAGCAGTAAACCTTTGCCATAAATTAGATACGGCCAAACAGAGCTAATTCAGTTTTAATTAAAATATGTTGCATCAGAGGACTCGTGTTTCGGATGTACACGTTTATTTAGTTCAGTATTGTTCGTACCGAACGTAATGTATTAAAATATGATTTACTGATTATGGCAACTTTGAGTTTTATCTATTTTTTTGCAATGGTTCTGTTTAAAATTGTTCTAGTTATGATTTTTAAACGTTAACCAGGTTTAAAATGACATCGATCTTTATTTCCAAGCCCACTCTGACGCCATCTTTTTCAAAAATTGAATTATATATTTATAAGAGTCACATCTGTTGAAAAAAATAAAGTTTTTTTGAATAGCTGTATTTAGATATTTTAAATAGCGTTTTCTTTGTTCTTTGTGCTACTTTTTACTTCTGACGACGGGAGAAAATATATATCCTGAAATGTTAAGCTTTTTTGCCCGTTGGGCAAATTTGATCTATTATTGAAATATATCCAGAAGTCTTTTCAAAAATCTCATGTTACTTTCAACTGTTATTGTCAAAAATATCTTTGATCATTTTGCAAATGAATCAAAAGTTCCATATTTACTTTTGTCTCTAAGTAAATTTATTTTAGTTACTTCAGATATTTTTGATAACAATTAGTAGTAAAAAGTTAGTCAATATATAGAATCTATTATATCTTCTACGCGGAGCGAAGGGCTTCAGTGAAAGCTCTACATCGGGTTCTATTTCTGGTAGTTGTTATTGCTTCATTCTATGTTGATCCTATTTGTTGAAGCTCATTCAATATGGAACGACTCTATGTCTAAGATGGTGGTCCTTGTTTTCTTTTTCTGTGGGGATTCCATTCTAACGCTGATGTCGCTGTGTTACTATCAGGTTCCCGCAAAGTGTGGCCTATCCACCCTCATTTTCTTTTCCCAATCTCAATGTCTTCTTTATTGTTGGTTTGTAAGATAAAGCAGGTCGGTATTGTGTATTTTGTCCGGCTGTAACTAGTCAATAAAATTAAATAAACTTGTCCTTAAAAACTATAACTAAGTTTCTAATTTCATTGTTATTTGCGTATTAAGCACCCCAAAATTAGCTAAGAATAAGTGTACTTTATTGAAGACGCCATCAATAACATAAAATTTGTTCTCCAGCAACATATTCAGCTCGCGGCAACATATTCCGCAGATAAAAATAAGTAAAAAAGTTCGTATAAATGTATGTCTTAAAATACTTTGTTTCGGAGATACAGCGTGGAGAAGTTTCATTTTTATTTTTTTATTCGAAATAATTTTGAATAACCAACGTCAATATTTGGATGATAATTGATGTCATGGTGTTTTTTAGTATGATAAATTTGATTTTGATGTCAATATGCCTCCTATTTGTAGGGGGCCACCTATATATTTTCAACTGTTTGGAAAAGTAATAACTTTTTGTTTATACCTGTATCAAATTACTGAGTGAAAAAATAAACATTTCCGTTATTTTTACGTAAAAATGTCCCTTGGTAAAAATCTCTATGATCAACTGTTTTCAAGATATTTGTAATGGAATTAGTGAAAACATGTCATTATTGACAAAAAAAGAAACATGTGTTGCCTAGATAGTTATTTGACTGAAACGATAAATTTGGGAACTTTTTATATTTTCTTTTATTTTTTATTTTCTGTTGAATCTTTGGCACAAAATAATTTCAAATTTATTATTTCAGACTATCCTATACCCGGCATTTCATCAGCCGACTATTTTTATTACATAAATTAATTATATTTTCATTAAAATATAATAGTTTGGGTACCTAGGTCGACTCAGCCTTAAATGAGTACTTAGGATTCACAATCCTGAGGTAATAACAGGCGATTGAAGCATAGTGCTAGCCAGATTAAATTTCCTTGTATAACGAAAAAATCAAAATAAAAGGAAACTTCTACACCTTTTATCTTCAAAACAAAACATTTTCGGAAATAAATGTATGCGAACTTTTTTACTTATTTTTATGTGCAGAATATGCTGCCGAAATTTCACGAATAAAATTCGGACCACCCTCTATATTGTCTCAACGATAAATTTGACATTTCGAGAGGGGGTAAGCTTTTCGGATCGCACTTAAATATAAATCAAGCTTTTCTCGATCGTCATCCGCCATTTTAATCCGTTTTAACACTAATGTGGTGTCAAGAGAGATCCTAAAACGGACGTTAATGTAGCGATGTTAAATTGCAAAAAGTTTAAAAGATTTTAAAAAATCCCTTTTAATAATTGTGTGTAATTAGTAATTTTTTAATTATAAGAGTTTATATTCATTAGACAAATTTAAGTTTAAAAGAAATTGTGTACTGATGAGTATGCTTCCTCAGATTCTAATCTCAATGGAGTTTTACATGAATTAAATATTATAATAGTTATAATAAATTAAATACTTTTTTCCATTTCTAAGTACTACGTAGTTATTAATTGTATTTAACACATCCAAACGTGTTAGTTTAAAAGTTAGTTTTGTAATTTACTCCATTCTAAATATGTTTCTTGTGTCTTTGTTACGATTAAAATTTAGATTCCGACAAGGGATTGTGTCTTTGTTACGATTAAAATTTAGATTCCGACTTCATTTAACATAATTAAATCAATTAGGAGATTTGTCTTGTTTGAGATTGTCTATTTTGTCTTCACCTCAAATTATAACAGAGATATTAATGAAGCTTTGTGTGTTCAAGTAAGATAATATATATTTGCTACTTTTGTTGCTTCACACTTATTTAAATTATTCTTTATTAATTTTTTATATTAAAAGTTTTCACACAAAGCTATTGTATAAATGAACTATGATTATGTCGCTTATTTTATGATATTTCAAACTACAATAATTGTAGAGTTTTTTTACATTAGATATTTTTGGTGAATAGGATTCGGTAATTGATTAGGGGATACTTTACTTTTATAGTCAGAGATTACAGTTGAGGGTTGGAACCTTTGGTGTTACACAGCAAAATAAAACACTAAATCACCACAATACACCAAAACACTTTTACTTTTACACTGAACGCGCGTTTCGCTAACCATGTTAGCATCATCAGCAGATGATAAAAAAAAATCAACTCAGTTTTTTATCATCTGTTGATGATGCTAACATGGTTAGCGAAACGCGAGTCGGAGATACAATAAATCATCTTCAAGAAAATCCTATTACTATTCCGCCACTGTAAGAAAGTCTACAAAATAAAATAGTTATTTTTTTGTAAACACTGCTGCGTTAATTCAACGGAGACTCGCTTGTCAGCAGTGACTTACTAATAAACAAATTTGCCTAACGGACAAAAAAATGCTTAACGTTTCGGAAAGTATATCTCTTCCCGTCGTCAGAAACAAAAACACAAAAAAACTATTTGAAATATCTAAATACAACTACTCGATAAAACTTTAGTTTTTTTCAACAGACACGTCTATAGAAACCGTTGACTTTTTATTAAAATGACATTATATCAAGTTAAACTTCAAAATTAACAATTACTACCTGATAACGATTACTTAATAAGGAAAAACCAAAAAGCTTCAAGCTTTCTGTACGATTATTATTTAATTTGTTTTTAATTTTTACTTAGAATGTTTATTTGTTTTATGTTTTTTAAAATCAAAGTGATTGCCATACATTACTCTACAGATGCACTAGCAATACATTTATTTTTATTAGAGTGAATTATTGTCTGAACATAAATCCCTGCACCTTTTTTTACCCTTTAAATTTGAAGAGTGAAATAAATTCTCTCTATACAAATCATATTATTTACGTAGCAGTAAAACTTTGCTAATGGTATTTGGTATAGATGTATAAATTGGATACGGCCAAATAAAGCTGATTTAGTTTTAATTAAAATTTATTGCATCACAGAAATCGTGCTTCGAAATTTGCCGGTTTAGTTAGTTCAGTTTTGTTTGCACTGAACAAAATCTATTAAAATACGATTTTGAAACTGATCTATTTCTAATATTGGAGGGGTAATGGTTTTATTGTCTTTAATTGTTTTGCTATATCCATCAGGTATGCAAAATTTACTTCATTAAGAGAATTTTGATCAAGTCGATCTAAATATACTTATTAAAATATTTATGTAGTATCTCTAATTTCTGAATAACAGATTTTATTACAGCTGGGTTATTTTTTTTAAATTGAAATTATAGATTATATTTATATGTGTTATTCCATATTTATAATTTGTATGTTTTATTATTATATGATCATATTTATATGTATTATAAATCATATACAGTGTGACATTAAAACACAGATATATGTTTTTCTATATTTATAATGTTTTGTCGGTTGATGGCCTGCATGAAGTGTAATAAACGATAGCATTTTTATGCCAATCTGTTTAAAAATACCCAGACTTTATTTCATGAAAAAAAGCAGGTTTTATTTTAATTTTTTGAGAATCTGTTTCATTATTACATTATCAAACAAATTGCACAACAAAACGATGCGCAACGTTGCGTTGCACAACTGATTCAGCGGTCCATACACTATCAAACAAGTTGCGCAACAAAGCGATGCGCAACATTCCGTTGCAGAACTGCATTACCCATGCACCCATGCAAAATTTTGATCAAACTTTTTATTAAGAGTTGTGCATTTTTTTGAGAAACAATCATGTCCTGAATTGCCATTGCGTCAATTATTATCGTATATACCCTAGATGATGCCAATGATACCAAAAAACGAAAAAGAAAACAAATAATTTAGATGAAAGAACTAAATTAACTAAAATATTGCACAACGAAGGGCAACACACACATACACTATACAACGCGCTGCGCAAACGCCTGTTGCACAAAAGAATTCAAACATTCTTGAAACTTATCAAACAATTGCGCAACGCATCAAACGTTACCATACATTGGCAACTCGTTGCGCAACAGCCTGTGTTGCGCAATTTGTTTGATAATGTATGGGCCGCTTAAAAGAGATATTTATTTGTAAGAAGATATAATGGCCAGCGAGGTTCCTGGACTTGTCGCCAAGGGGCGGGGGGAGGGGGGTTATGTTAGGTTAGGTTTACGTTACTCGACGTTATTTGTAAAAGTGAAATCAGTGTAATAATTTAAAAAATTACTACAAAATGTATTTGGGAGTATAAGAAGATATGTTCAAAGAGCTATAAACAAGATTGAACGAAAAATAAATTTGTTCGTTAGGGAGGGTGGTAACTCTTTCGAGTATAATAATAATAATAATAATCAATTTTATCATTTTAGACTCGTCTGACTCAGAAAACTCAGCTCAAGGTCGCCACGCAGAGGAAACTCACAGTGGTCCTGCTGATAATGAACAACAGAATGAAATCGCAGAAGCAGAAGCAAGCCAGAAATCGAAAAATAAAAGAATCTTCTGGACAAAAGACGAGATGAAAGAGGTTATATGGTGCTTTATGTGGAAAAAACTAACATCTGTTGACAATTACAGAGAGGTATATGAATATTGGCGCCAACGAAACCCAAACGCACGGCCTAGCATGGATGCTAAAAAGTTGTTAAATCAAAAAAACTTTATAATAAAGAGCAAAAAAATCACCCAGCTGGAAATAGATAATTTAAAAGAACAAATTGAGAAACTAATGCAAGATAATCGGGAATGCATATCTAGAGACCAACCAATAGGAAACGAAAATCCTAACATAACTGCACCAGTAGTGGAAATAGTAAAAGAGGGTCGAACGAAATAATAGGGGATGAAGTGCTACAGAATACAAATGCAGATAGAGAAACAGAAAGAGCTTGAAACTAAAAACAGAGAAGAATTTTATTTGTTACAATCAAGAAGTCTTGAAGCCGTAAAAAGAACACAAAGAAATCAACAATATATTCGGCTAATATACAATCCGCAAACAAAGCCTTAGAGGCTCTTGAAATAAACAATCTAGACTTATTCCAAATAAACATATTTATGCCTGTGCTTATGTTATCCACTGACAATAAGCAAGCAGAACGTCACTACACATTAACATCGACAAAAGTAAAGGCTGAAAACCACCACCGTGGAATTGCGAATACAAAGAAAATAGAGAAATATAGAAAACTTTTATCTCAACGGCGTATACAATGGCATAATATTAGTGTAAAACAGCGTCACCTACTGGATTCTCAATCTATATTTTCCAATAATACACTAGCTGTCACAAAGGAAAACCTAAAACAGAAAATATCAGCATTAGCATACAGGATAAAAAGGTACGAAAAAAGAAACAAGCAATTTAAACAAAATAATATGTTCATTCAAGATAAAGGAAAGCTGTTTAGAGAACTGACACTTAAAAACTGCAATAATGATAGTATGTTGAAATTTCCTGAAAAAAATGATGTGGAACGATTTTGGAGAGGAATCTTGGAGTCGGATGCAACCTACAATGAGAAAGCAAGATGGATAAAAAGAAATGAGAAACTCACAACACCGATGGAATGGAATCCCATAACAAAAGAAGAGGTTGTAGCTCGTTTGAAGAAAGCTAATAACTGGAAGGCATCGGGTCCAGATGGTATTCCGAACTTCTGGTTAAAACGCTTACCAGCAGCTCACGAATGTTTAGCCAGAAATTACAACTATATACTAAATAATCCAGAAAACATTCCCCAGTGGTTAACTGTCGGGCGAACAACATTAATATTCAAAAGCGGTGATACAGAAAATCCAAAAAACTACCGACCGATAACCTGTTTAAACACCATATATAAAATTCTTACTGGAATTATAGCTGATAGATTATATAAACATTTAGAAATACAGGAAATATTGCCATATGAACAGAAAGGATGTAGGAGAAATGCTCAGGGGTGCAGAGACCAGGTATTACTATCTAACATAATTGCTGAAGATTGTAAGCGACGGAAGAAAAATCTAAGTATAGCGTGGGTTGACTATAAAAAAGCTTACGATTCGATCCCTCACAGCTGGATAGGGAAATCGTTGCAACTGGCTGGGGCTAATGATGTTATTATTCAATTTTTGACTAGTGCCATGAAAAACTGGACAACAAAGATCTCTTTAAAAACAAACGCGGGCTATATTGAAACAGAAGAAATAAACATCAATAGAGGAATATATCAAGGTGACTCACTGTCTCCCCTGCTTTTCTGTATTGCAATGATCCCGTTATCTAAAGAACTAGAGAGCACGGGTATAGGATATAATATAACAGGACAAAATAAACGGATCCATCATCTTTTATATATGGATGACCTCAAACTTTTTGCTAAGGATGATAAAGGTTTAGATAGGTTGCTCCAAATAACAAAATCATTTAGCAGTGATATATGCATGGAATTTGGGTTAAATAAATGCGCAAAAGTAAGATTCCATCGTGGAAAATTAGCCACTTCAGAAAATATGAACAGCGAGACATTTCAACGCGTTAAATCTTTGAGCAAGTAAGAAACATACAAATATCTAGTTTTGAGGAATGCCTTGGTACAAACAACAGGGCAAACTTGACTTGAAAAGTTATATTAAGCGCTTAAGATCGGCCCTAGACAACGAGTTATGTGCAAAATTTAAAATCGAG
Organism: Sitophilus oryzae; assembly: GCF_002938485.1. Classification (NCBI taxonomy): domain Eukaryota; kingdom Metazoa; phylum Arthropoda; class Insecta; order Coleoptera; family Curculionidae; genus Sitophilus; species Sitophilus oryzae. The sequence goes on from NW_022147535.1 coordinate 260,046, forward strand.
ACTGTCAACACAATTGCAGTCCCAGTTCTAAGATATAGTTTTGGAATAGTAAACTGGAGCAAGTATGAAATGCAGGCACTTGATCGGAAAACAAGAAAACTGCTAAGAAAGTTTAACCTACATCATCCTGCAGCTGATATCGATAGGCTATACGTATCAAGGTTAGAAGGAGGGAGAGGACTAATTCAACTAGAATCACTACTAAAGAGCAGCGTAATTGCGACAGCAAATTATTTAAAATCAGATTCTGGAGACCCGCTAAAACAGATGCTAGCTGATTGGGATAGAAATCAAGCGCCGAGTTTGTCTTTGCAGCGGAAAGCTGAGCAATTCCAACAGGAATTATACAGAATATCAGAAGATGTAGAAAACACAACAGTCGGAAGATCCGACATAAGAGAAATTTTAAACAAAAACCTAATTAAATCCTGGGAAAAGAAACCTTTGCATGGCCAACACAAGAGAGAAATAAAAAAACAGTCAGATAATATTGATGGCTGCAATAGCTGGAACTGGCTCTCAACTGGAATGCTTAAAGGTGAAACCGAGGCATTGATAGTTGCTGCACAAGACCAAGCAATAAGAACTAACTATATAAAAACAAAGATTGATAAAACGTCAACTAACCCAAAATGTCGTCTCTGTAGAGAACATAATGAAACGATAGAACACGTAATATCGGGATGCACGATTCTAGCAGGAAGAGAATATTTAAACCGTCATAACAGAGTAGCTTCCCAATTGCATTATAACATCTGTAAGTGGCTTAATATAACCATGTCGGCTGAACAATGGTATAAACACGACCCACCACCCGTATGTGACACTCCCGATGGAAAAACACGGGTACTTTGGGACTATTCAATTAACACAGACAGGACGATACCAAACAACAAACCAGACATCATAATAAGAATGCCAGATATAACTTACCTCATTGATATTGCAGTTCCGGCTGATGGAAATGTATGCAGAAAAGAAGCGGAAAAAGTTGTGAAATATCGAGACCTAGAAATAGAAATTAAAAGAATGTGGAATACCCAAACAAAAATATTACCTGTTGTTATTGGTGCTACTGGTGTAGTGTCTAAGGCTCTCCCAAAATATTTAGATATCCTTCCAGGAGAACACAGCTTGGCAAATCTACAAAAAACAGCGATATTAGGCACTGCTCATATTATAAGAAAAACAATTGCAGATTAATTTAATTTATACTTACCTTTATGTGTATTTCTTTACCTCTGTATCAATATTTCACAAAATAAGTATTACTTGATCGACTACCTGCCTGGCCCTAGGAAAGCGGAGCTATCCCGGCCAGAACAGGATAACAGCCAGTTAAAACTGAGAAAGAAATAATAAATAATAATAATAATCATATTAATCAAAATTAACCTGGAACCTGCTTGCAGAACCTGCTTGCAGGAGTGGTAGTGTTGGACCTCTCACAGGCGCCTCCCCAGGTGGCGGATAGGGGAATGCCTCCCAGATATGGGTGGTACCGGGGAAATCAAATACCCGGGGTGGACCGTAACAAACCAACACAATATAATAAAGGACGGATCTCCATGTAATGAGGCGGTACTCCGATAGCGTCTGTACTCCACATTAGTAACGGCTATATACACCTGGCAGTAGGTATAAAATGCACACCCATTTAAAGTGAGAAAAAACTAGGAAAAAAAGCCTCTGATACGCCAGGGAATAGGGCTATACCTGACGTCGATCGCCAGCCCAAAATTAACGACGACTCAAGCAATGAAAACGGGGCAGGATCAAACTGCTATACTGTCTGGACCGCCAACCAATCTAAGATAAACAGGAAGGCTTCAGAAGAGCAGAAACAAAGGATAAAATGGAGTAGAGAAATGAATCTTAATGTCGCAGGACTACCTGCTCGTAGAGATGTAGAGATGATCCTTTACCAGGTTGGAGACAAAAGCTCCATTCTGAATTTCTTAAGAGATATCCCGACGTAAGTTACAGAACAAAATCTAGTGGACAGAAAAAGAACAATAATCAGAAATAACTACCTTACACAGACCGATATAGATCAATTACGTAGAGATGTGGGAAACGAGTTAAATTTAATGAACGAGGTCGCCGAATATCAAAATTTAGACGTAACTGAAACAGACACAACGCGACAAAGCTTGCCCAGTCAAAACAACCCAACTGATGAAGAAGAAGAGGTCACCCAAAAACTCCTAAGCAACTTTGAGCTATTCCGAGGTTCTGATCCATCAAACAGGCCTTCAATACCTAAACTAAAATTCAATAACCTCACTTCCAGGTACATAACAAATGCAAACTTTTCTCTACAAAGTAATTTGCATAGATTTGAAAATCTCACGGATATTCACACCGCTATATATGCGACAGCTGTTACTGTCATTGAGCTCAATGGCCAAAAAATACTTGAAAGAACTTCAATTCCACCAAAACCAACTAAAGTAAAACCATCCTGGCAAAGACGCCTTGAAAGTGATATTAACACTCTAAGAACACGAAATAATATAATACGAGAGTACCTTAACAATAACAATAGTAAAAAAGTCAAAATTAAAATTGAAGTCATTATCCGTACAGCAAAACTGAATAAGCAGGATCCAGAGTTTCGAGAAAAACTAATAACATATCAAGACGAATTAAGACAAAAACTTCAGGTCAAGGGAGCAAGGTTGCGTCGTTATAATGAAGCATCAAAGCGGAAACAACAGAATAGAAATTTCCAAGCAAACCAGAGGGCTTTTTATCGAAACTTTGATACCACTAACAGAATCTCAAGCGAGGAGCATGTTGACCAACAGAGATTTGAAAAATACTGGCAGGATATATGGTCTAACCCAACTCATTTCAACCAGCAAGCACCATGGATTGATCAGGTGGAAGAAAGTACCAATGACTATCAGGAAATGGTGGATATCCAAATTGAGGAAAATGACATTAAGTCATGCATCGTAAAAACTTCGAACTGGAAGGCAACAGGACTAGATAAAATACATAATTTCTGGCTAAAACATCTTACCTGTATCCATTCTCTCTTGGCCAAGTTTTTTACCAATGTTCTTCGAGATCCAGATGAATTCCCAGAATTCCTTGCGCAAGGTATCACCTACTTGTTACCAAAAAAAGGTGACATGAAGGATCCAAAAAACTACAGACCAATTACATGCCTGTCAGTATTTTATAAACTACTCACAGCAATAGTTCATAAGAAAATCTACGAGCATTGCCAATTGAACAACTTGATCGCTGTCGAGCAAAAGGGATGCATAAAAAATAGCCTTGGATGTAAGGAGCAACTCACAATTGACGCCATTATTATGAAGCAAGCCGAAACAAAATGTCGAAATCTCAGCATGGGTTACATAGACTACAGAAAAGCCTTTGATTCTGTTCCTCACGATTGGCTTTTGAAAGTCCTTGAATTATATAAAATCAACCCAAATATAATTACATTCCTTAGTCACATCATGAAGAAATGGAAATCGCAAATACTCTTAAATAACCGCTATATGACAACTATAAACATCAGAAAGGGTATATTTCAGGGTGATTCACTCAGCCCACTATGGTTCTGCTTAGCGCTAAACCCACTGTCACATCTGTTGAACCAATGTAAATCAGGATATAGACCTGACTTAAAGGATAGCATCAACATCAGCCACCTATTATTTATGGACGATATAAAGTTATACTCTGAATCCAACAACAACTTGAAATACTTACTTAAAACTGTTCAAATATTTAGCGATGACATCAGGATGGATTTTGGAATGGATAAATGCGCTGAGATACATATACGAAAGGGTAAGATTGCTGAACTACCAAATGAAGAAGTACTATTCCACCAACTGACATCAGATGAAAGCTACCATTATCTAGGGATACAACAAAACAAGAGAATCGACCATACTCGTTTAAAAAAGGAATTCAAAATCAAATACAAGAGCAGGCTTACTAAGTTACTTAATACCAAATTAAATGCAAAAAACCTTATTACTGCAATAAATACCTACGCTGTTCCTATTTTGACCTACTCTTTCGGTATACTAAAATACTCAGACACTGACCTGAGAAACCTTGATATCTTAACCAGAACCACATTCACAAAATTCAGAATACATCATCCCAAAAGTGCCACTCAGAGGTTGTATTTACCTCGAAAAGAGGGAGGTAGGGGACTAACTAATATAACTGAACTATGTAGATCACAGGAGAAAAAGATGCGAGAGTACTTCCATTGTTCTAACCACCCATTATTGAGAAAAATCGCTAAATGTGACACAAACTTTACCCCACTTAACCTTCACTGTCCCGAAGACATTATAGACGACCACAGACGAAAAGAAGAAATGCACCTAGAATGGCAAAATAAAGTGCTACATGGAAAATATCCTACGGCCTTAAACGATCCAACTGTTGACAAAGCATCATCGCTGCTGTGGTTAACTAAGGGAAATCTTCATGCAGAGACCGAAGGATTCATCATATCTGTTCAAGATGGGGTGATCCGTACCAGGAACTATGAAAGATATATTCTCAAAAATACAGAGATTGTGGATGTTTGTAGGGTATGTCATAGCTTCGGTGAAACAATAGAGCATGTAATTGGGGGATGCTCAGGATTATCAAACTCTGCATACTTGGGAAGGCATAACCAGATTGCAAAAATTATCCATAGGCAACTGGCAATTCAATACCGGCTAATAGATAACCCTCCACCATACTATAAGTATCTGCCTGCTGCAGTGCTGGAATCGGACAACACTGTTTTATACTGGGACAGGCCAATAATAACTGACAGAACAGTTGACTACAATCGCCCAGACATCGTCATCATCGATAAACAAACAAAATTCTTGTTGATATTGCTGCCCGCTGAGTGCCAACTTACAAAAACAGAAAGGGAAAAATAGCAAAATATCAAAAATTTGTCTGTGGAAATCAAACATGCCTGGAAGTTAAAAGAAGTACGAATTATCCCCCATCGTTATATCTTCAATTGGAATCGTATCAAGGTGCTTTGCGGGAAATCTAGAACGGTTAATGGTCAGAATGCAGCTGACTTCTCCAGACGTGCCACATTGTGAGAAAATTTTTAACCATTTGATAGGTTAAGTTGAATTTCTTCCCTGTTAAATCCAAAACCCGTTAACTACCTTCTCATGTTGAGAAGTGTCTCAAAATTTAAATAATAATCATAATAATACAATAACACAACTTAATGGAAGGAATACCATAATAGCGATTAACTGCTGGGTTTTACCCATTATAACTGCATCCTTTGGAGTTCTCAAGTGGTCAAAAACAGATATGCGAACACTCGATCGCCTAATACGTACCACACTTACTGATTACCGAAGTCATCATCAAAATCGTCGACATCGAGACTATATATATCTAGAAATCAAGGGTAGAGGGCTGCCCAACTTAGAAGACGCGTACGAAGTACAAATAAATAAACTAAGGCGGCACTTTAAAAAGCACCAACATTCCTTGTATCGGTGTATATCTCAAGTTGACAAACGCTACAGCATTAAACTTATCGGAACCATCTGAAGACGATGTCTCAGCAATGTAAAATAAAGACATGTTGACGAATGGCGATCTAAAGTATTTGGCTTGAATTTCATGCAGCTCGACAGGGAGACCAGGTAGATCATCAAAACACCGAAGGAAATATATGGCGAAGGAATACTAAGACCGCGAGACAGAAGGGTTTATTCATGCTATCCAGGACAAGTAATTCGTACTCGGAACTATGCTAAACATATATTGAAGCAAAACATGTACATCGAATTGTGTCGAGTGTGTAATAAACAAATAGAGACAATACAACATATAAGTAGTGGCTGCAGCAGTATAGCTCCCAGGGAGTATCTGGACAGACATAACGACATAGCAAAGCAATTCACAGTGAAATATGCCACCTGAAAAACTGAGTTCATCAACAACGCACATTACATAAATATACTCCTCAGGCAGTCGTTGAAAATGACAACTGGAAAATATACTAGGACACATCAATAATAACCGACAAAAGAAATAACACACAACAAACCCGACATACTTCTTATTGATAAAAACAAAAAATAGCACACTTGATGATAATCTACCAAGAAACATATGCAGAAAAAATTAATAAGTATCAAGACCTAAGCTACGAATTAAAACACACGTGCTTCAAACTGAAGAAAGTTCAAATATTACCCTTTCATCCTTAGCCGTGCAACGGACTCGTAGAAAGAGATTCATGAACAACTTACAAACGCTGAATCTAAAGAACTCATTAGCAGGAATTGCACAAAAGGCAGCTATTCTGGGCACCTGTGTCATATAATTAGAAAATATTGGTAAAGTTAATAGCAGTCGATAAAGCCAGTTATACTCCACTGTACAACCACAAAAGCGAGATTCAAAAAAAAAAAAAAAAGAGTATATAACAATAATAACCAACAAACGGATACCTGCAGGCGTACCGCTCAAAGGAAAGTGAAACAATAGAACATACAAATGGTTGTAAACTACTCACTGGTACGAATACACTCTAGGCATGACTTTGCGCGTATTATTATACATCAAGAAATAGCAAAACATATAAATTTATACAAAAGAAGAACAGCCCCTGTACAAACACACGCCGCAATCTGGCTGAAAACGACACTATAAAACTCTACTGGGACAGAACATTGATCCATACTGACAGTCAGTAACATGCAATAGACCTGATATAACACGTTAACACTACCAAAAAAGAAAGTAACATATCTAATGAAATCAGTGTTCCGAATGACAACAACTTAACAAAGAAATATGAAGAAAAAATTAGCAAATACATTCCACTAACACAGGAAGTAGAACGAATATGGCAACAAAAGAAGTTAAAATCCTACCATTTATATCTAGCACGGGCCTCACAGAATTTAAAGAAAACCTCGATATTTTAAATTTAATAGGTCATATTCACACACTTAGCTCAAAAAGCAGTAATTATTAAAACACAGGCCTAACCCGCTCCTTCAGCAAAACAATAGAAACAAAACAATAGAAACTCCTGACGGTACTTGGTAATTAACACTTGTCTGTCAGAATATACCAAGAGTGAAAAAAAAAAAAAAACAATAATAAGTTACTTTAAAGAAAAAATACCTCATTACACCAAGCAGTAACTATAGCGGATGCTAACTACACACCATTAAATCTTAGCGCAGAAAATATTTCTCTTTCAAATATACTCACATTAGAGGAAAAGAAAAACAAATGGTCCCAAAAGCAACTACATGGAAAACACTGTCATATTATGAACAACCCCGACATCGATAAAGAACTTTCATATTCACCTATACACGCATGACCATATTTGTGACAACCGTGCAGTAAAGACATTTGTGGTATCATCTCTATTTTTGTACGAAATGATACGAACTCGCTGTCCATGACCGAAAAATATAATTTATATGTTTATACACTCCACCGTAAGAAAGTTATTGGCATTTATTGATTGTGGAAACCTGTTCCACAAATATTATAATTTTAGAATGTGTATTTGTGCTACCACAAATACCTTGCACCATAAAAGTGTGTAATATAGATACCACAAATATACAAATTTCAACTTCCTGTAAAATAATCCACAACTATTGTCGAATGTGAGTAATTATGAATTAACCTTTTAATATAAATTTTTTGTAATTTCCGTGTAGGTACGCTGATTCAGAATTAGTGTTTGTGGATGCTACATATTGCTATTTGAATCATTGTTTTCGTTCAAGCAGCTATATTATATTATCACATATTTACCGAAAAAATCGTAGCTTGTACCATACGATCGAAAAAAAACAGTGTCAAAGACGGCTGGGGAATGACAATCAATAATTATTATTATGAGCGAGGTCAAGCCCTAGATCTCCATTTACTTGGCCCCCGTACTATTCTTTATTCCAGCGTTACTGCCAATTGACTTTAAGAAGGTTGTAATTTATTTTATATTAGTAAAAATTATTTTAATAATGTAGTTAAAATTCGAGAAAAATATTTTTTGGAAGTAGATTTGTAGTCTGGAAACATTCAATCATTTTTTAGATGTTGAAAATTAGTAATTTTTGAATGATTTTATGTCAATTTTAGAAACTGGCATCTTGAGATTGACCTCTTGAAACAGCAACTATTGTCATTCCCCAGGCATTATGACGCGTTTCTTTCGATCAAACGGTATTTAACCCACATTGTGCACAAATATTTGTAATACAACTAACGATATAAAAAAACTTTCACTCAGTGTAAGTAGGGTTTCCAATTATTTCAAATCTCGGAATAAGAACCTATAATCTCGGAATCGTAGGGATCAGAATGAGAAATTTGGTAAAGAAATATTTAATAAAAATGCAGCTACATAATATATCAAAAAGAAATGAGGAAAGAGCTTTTATTAAAATAGAATAAACAAAGTAATATTCATATGTAGTTAGTAAAAAATAAAATTCTTGTTGCAAAAAAAAATATAGCAAACACGGAAATATAACGCAGATATTGACGTTCTGGCCCATAGCGCTTTCAGATGGAGCGGACCGTCCGCGCGCGGATGTTTTTTTTTTTTCAAGATAGCTCATCGGCGGACGGAGCATATGCGACCCATGTGAAGTATGTTCATTTAAATTCTGGACCTGGCGGACGGTCGCATGACATCCCGCTCCATCTGAAAGCGCTGTAATGGAACTCGCGGAGGGTACGCGGCCGCTCCTCTATCTGAAACGCTGCGTAGCAGCGCTTTCAGGACACAGCGCGACCGTACGCGCGCAGAGCATCGCACGGATATTTTCAAGATAAAGATGGCGTCGACGATCTCATCCGGACGGACCAAACACGCGCGACCCATGTAAAATTGTGCATTTGAACTAGTGGAACACGCGGACGGTACGCGAGGACGCTCCGCTTCCATCTGAAAGCGCTGCTAGTACAAATAAAATATGATATTTGAAAGACTAACTCGAATCATTTTAGATTGGGCATTAAAATTTGTCGCATTTTCGGAATCAGGATTTAATATCGGTATTTCAGGGATAAATATACACCGGGCACCCGGTTTGGAAACCTAAGCGACCCGACTATCATTTAGAATACGTTCGGGATTTCCTCGCGGAAAAATTTTTAACATGATATGGTAATAATATACTAACTTAATATACACTATGTGTCGGATTGTCTTTACAAGAGGAAAGAAACATATTTATTAAGTAATATTTTGAGAAAAATGCATTCTTAATAAAAATTTTTGCTTGTTCTAAAATGGTTAATCCGTTTGAAAATAATAAACATGAAAATATCGTTGATTTTTCTAAGCCTAAAAATGAAAACGAGTTTTTATGGTACGAGTAATATAATTTAGATTTCATTCTTTGATAGATGAGAATTATGAATTTTGATTAATGACATATGTTTTGCTATTGTTAAGGTATCACATTTTCCGACCATTATCATCCTTTCAGCATTGAATAAATAAATTTTTGTGTTTCTTTATCATTTTAAAACGCAAAAATATGACGTTGGTAAAATTCTATCAATAACAACAGAACGAAAACCATAGAAACGCGTTTTGATTTTAGAACTTTAGACAAAAATTCAACCATATTTTGTTTAGTACTATAAAACGGTATGGAAATTTGGGGAAAACTATAAACGGGATTAACCATTTTTGAACAAGCAAAATTTTTTTTTATGAGCACTGCAAATATCTATAATAAAAGTTTTTCCTCTTGTAAAAAACAATCAGCCTGCAGCCATAGTATTTTAATATATTATGATGTAAGGGTGTTCCTCAATGAGATTTAGAGGCGACTCTTGAGTTAATTTTTCCCGCCAAAAGGATTCTAGGAACATGTCCTCTGTATCTCAGTTATCAAGTTGATAGGTTTAGGAAATAGTTTCCTGTGAAGTTTTTTCTTAAAAATTGTAATAATTTCCCCAATGAACCTTTATATCATTAGAAACACCCTATATATATTTTTTAGTAAATATTCTGGGATTTAATAGTTTTTTGGCGCATTTATATATTTATACAAAGGAATACCTGAAAGACAAAGGGGTAAACAATCAAAAATTGAATTGTTGTTTTAAATGGAGAAACTTCATAGCAGATATTGATTCTAAAAAATTTATGAGTTCTAATCAATTTTTTTTGGAATTTTTCATTTAACGTACCACTTACTGATTCAATTACTTTTGAATTATTCATGTTTGAAAATTATATTTTTTTAATTATTTCTTAGATTTGTCTTTACCATTAAATATTAACAGCCAAACCAGGTTGTGTCTATGTTATTATATCGTTTAAAAAGTCTTTCATAAGGCACATGAACTGCTTTTCAAAATCTGAAAAATGTCAATTTTCAAATGTAATTAATTAAAAACAGTACAATAATTATTCATAATATTAAGTTAAAATGAATAATACTTATTTTTAATTAAAATCATAGTGATCATTTAACATAAAACATTTATTGTTTGTTCATGCGCAACTAAATGATTGAAAAATCTACTTATACGGGATCCCCTCATACATAGCTCCAAGGAGAACAGTTTTGAAGTCGAAATGAGATTTTGGCATCAAATTTGTGTTTTTTCTAACGGAACACCCTATATATTAATTGATTTTTTTTTGGATTCTAGCAAATAAAAATAAAGAGTGAGTTTGTAAAAGAATCTAAGGATTTTTTATTTACATATTTCACATTTTTGAAAACGAAGAGTAAATTTTAAATTTCGATAACAGCTACCTAAATTTTAGTTGATCTTGTATAGCCTGATATTTTTACAGTAACTTATTGTATGTTAAACCAAATTGAAATTTGACTCGAAAAGTTATACAGTGAAACAAATTAATATGGAACATTAGTCACCCAAAAGCAAGTTACTCCTTTATTTTTGACATCCAGTATATTTTCCACGTTGTTCAGTAGAATTTGTTATCTCAAAATATTATTAAGGTTACCAACCCCTTGAACAAGATTTTCTTAGATATTTTATTTTTATGATTTACGTCAGTAGATCTTTGTATTGGAAGAAATCTAGGGTGGCTGTGTGATAATACCTTTTTGTTAATTTAACAAAAATAAAGATTGTAGAAATGCAAAATACTCAACGGTAATAAAAGATACATGTTTAAAACATATTTTAATTTACAGAATTAAAACTAGACATAAACCTATAATTATGAAAGAAATGAAATCAAATGCTCAAAATACTTCCTTTGTTAACTGACAAACAAAGGATCTTTTTCATTTTAAAAGGCATATGTGGAGTTCTGCCTAGAAGAGCAGCTACAATAATTTCTCTCATGTTGTCGACAATAGTTGGTCGAGGGATTTTGTAAACACTGTCTTTAACATATCCCCATAAAAAAAAACAGACTGAATAAAATCATAAACATTTAAGTATTCTATTAATTGGTGAAGGCACACTGCAAATGCAATCTAACTTAACAACACCAACTAATAGAATCATATCAATTCTCTCTATTATGAGGATAAGTTTGCATTTTTCGGCAAAGTTCTGAGAAATTTTTGTGTGTTTTAACTGACACAAAATGATAACTAGTTGTTAAAGTTGGATTAATTAGACAGCTATGAAGTATCGTCAGACATATCAGAGCCACCTAAGATTTTATCAATAATAAAGATCTACTACTTAGATCAAATCATGTAAATGAAATATCTAGAAAATCTTTTGTTTAGAGATGAAACAACCTTAATAGTATTTTGAAGAGACAGATTCTCAATGAATATCTGAATAATACATTGGGTGTTCATTTCAAATAAAGAGTAATATTCTTTAAAAGGTGACCAGTGTTCAATATTAATTTTGTCTCACCCTGTATAACTTTTTTGGATCAAGTTTTAATATGATTTAAGTACAATAGTAAGTTTGTATAACTATATTAGGCTATACCAGGTAAATCCCAATTTAGGTAACTTTTATTGTAATTTAAAAATTGTTTTTATTTCTAGAAAATGATATGTCCAAAAACCTTACATTTTAGTCATATACTTTTTTATAAAACTCACTGTTTTCTCTCAGAATCCGAAAATCGATTAATATACAGGTGTCCCAGAGGCGAGTGCAGATATTTTAAGGGGTGGTGAATCTGGCCAAAATAGCTTATATTTTCTCTTTGTTTTCAAAATAAATTGAAAATAACCAGTTATTTAACTTTGAAATTTAAAAAATAGTAACATTTGAGAACCGCCGGCGAATATCATAACTACATCAATTACCCGGATCAAGCCCGGATTTCAGTTAATTCGACGTACTGTGTTGCCATGGGACAGAAAATTATATGTTAAAAAGTAAGTCACATAAAATCAGAACACCTATGGTTTGCAGAGATGCGTACATTTTTAAGATTGATATTACTACAGAAAGTTAAATGTTTAATAATGTATTTAAAAATGTGATTTAAAAAAGTTAAATTAAAAAACTTACCCAACATTAAAAAGATAGCTATGACAGATCCATGTAAACTGGCAGTTCTTTTCGATATACATAACTAAAATACACTTCACTGTGCTGCTTTACTTGTACATGCTTGTAATAATACTAAAATAACAGTCCCCATGTTTAACACATTATTTCCTTATAGGCCTCATACAATTTGAACCACTGATTTACAAAACACCTTGAAGCACATTACTTTGAATACCTTTCTGAATGAACCAGTATTGTCTCTTACCGTCTTTCGAACTACTTTCAATCTAAGAAAATACATATTTCACTCAACAATTTTAAATACGTATTTTGTTTTTCGCTATTTTTCTATGTATTTCAACAATTCCATCGACAGCCCAACCGTCGCGTCGGCCGTCGGCCAGAAGGAAGCAGCATCACTGGTAACGCTGCCACCTTTGTCGCGCCGCCGTGTCGAGCTTGCGTCATGCGAAGGTGCCGTAAGTTTCAACAATTTCAAATTCAAGACACTCGAAGCAATCAAATTCTTATTAAATTTTAAAAATAAAACAGAGAAAAACATGAAGGAAACAAACAAAACACAAATGAATTGGTTATTGATAAGGTCACAAAGAAATTTCTAAAATCTTTATCGTAATTCAGGAATTCAATACATCGAAAACAGCCGACGAATAATCAATTCATTTTTTATTTTGTTCCTTTCATGTTTCTCTGTTTTATTTTTAAAATTTAGCCACAATTTGATTACTTCGAATATCTTAATTTGAAATTGCTTTTGTAACTACGGCAACGTTGCTTAACATCGTCATCTGGCACAAGCCCGCCACGACGGCACCCACGCGGCGACCGGAAACTCAAAGTTCACGCGGCAGTTCTTGTTCTTGGCTGACGGTTGGGCTGTCGATGGAATTGTCGAAATACATCCGAGAAGAAATAATGAAAAAACAAAGCCGTTGTCAATAATTGTTGACGGCTGTATTTCTTAGATTGAAAGTAGTTTCGTAAAGTGGCACGATAAGAGACAATAATTTATAACATTTATTCATTTCAGAAAGGTGGTAAAAGTAATGTGCGCTTTTCAAGGTGTTTGTAAAACAGTGGTTCAAATAAAACAGAGAAACATGAAAGAAAACAAACAAAACAAAATGAATCGATTATTCGTTGGGCTGTTTCTAAAATTTCTTAAAGATTAATTCTAATTCGATAAACATTTTAGAATTTCTTTTGTGACCTGATTGTGAATAATATGAATCATTTTATTAAATTTATTCCAAAATAAAGTTATTTTGCAGCATAACAAAAGATTTTCGTAAACGTCATAAACGTAATATTTTAGTTAATTTTCGGTGGTTTTGTTACGTTTTCATTGAAAGGATAAGTACTAAAAATAATTAATGTGTTTTTTCTATAAATTGATGGCCGAGCACTGATAAAAGATTAAATTTAACATTCTAATTTTGAGTAGAAATTTGTCTATGAATTTAAATGTAGAACTATGTTCCGCCCAAACTATGAAGAATGTCAAAGATAATAGGAGTTACCCCAACACTGCAGGATTTAGATACACCGTAAGGGAAGTCTAAAGTGAATAAACAAGTGGCACTAAAAGTTTTTCAATTTCGGAAAATGTCAAAGAATTTCAAAATTTCGCATTTTTTTTCGCAAAAAACCTCATATAAGAGCGTGTTTCTGGGGTTGAACTATACTGCAGTTCACTTATTTCTGGGACACCCTGTATAGGGGTGTATATAATACATTACAAAAAAACAACTTTGATATGTAACTTTTTTGGGACACCCTGTAGAAGTCTCTATGTTTTTTAAAAAGTGCTCTGAAGTAAACTACATATGCTCACAAAATTTCATTTCAGCCACAAACTTTGTCGTTTCTCCTTAGAGCCCCCGCGGCATGTGAGAGGCGCCACCCTGTACATTCTCAAATATTTTTTAAGCATTTGGGACGCAAACATAAAAGAATAGAAATTAAATAATATGGTGTATTCTGAAGATCCGGTACGTTTTGAGATAACGCATCTAAACGCCGGGTTTACCACAAATATGAGTGTGTATAAAAATGTAGATGGCGCTACAGTGAAGTTGGGATTACCACAATTCTGAAGATGTGTGTGATACCAATAAATATTATGATTTATGGAAACTTACGCATTTTTCGGATCTAGCCGACCAGACTAATTTTGACCCGAGGATACCGAATTTGCTATCAGAAAATTGTGGTATACGCGTGTATGTATACCATAATTGAGACGTATGTCACAAATACTACTACTGCACACACAAGGTGTCACAAATATGGTCACACATACACATGGCTACAAAAAGGACAACTGCAACCGGAAACGGAAGGATTCATTGCTTGATAAAGATCAAGTAGCAAAAGAAAGCGCAACACAGGAAATACATAATAAAGATAGAAGACCCAACAAACGGATACCTGCAGGCGTTGCCACCTCAAGTGATAATAGGCATATTACAAATGATTTGTAAAAAATACTCACTGAGCACAGAATACACTCTAAGGCATGACTTTGTTGCGCGTATTATACATCAAAGAAATAGCAAAACATATAAATTTATACAAGAAGAACAGCCCTATTACAAATACACGCCGCAATCTGTCTTTGAAAACGACACTATAAAACTCTGGGACAAGAACGATCCATAGTGACAAGACAGTAACATCAATAGACTGATATAACGTTAACACTAAAAAAGAAAGTAACATATCTAATAGAAATCAATGTTGAATGACAACAACGCCAACAAAAGAAATATGAAGAAAAAATTAGCAAATATATTTACTAACACAGGAAGTAGAACGAATATGGCAACAAAAAGTTAAAATCCTACCATTTATTATATCTAACGGGCCTCACACAGAAATTTAAAGAAAACCTCGATATTTTTGAATTTAAAAGGTCATATTCACACACACTTGCTCAAAAGCAGTAATCATTAAACCACAAACATGCCGCTCCTTCTTAAAAACAATGAAACAAAACAATAGAAACAAAACAATAGAAACTCTGACAGTACTTGGTAATGAACACCCATCTATCCGGAATACTTACTCAAGAGTGAGAGAAAAAAATAATAATATTAACATCGGCGGCAGGGGTGTTGAGCAGGCGGACCCCTGTCAGCAAAATTACTACAACCGAACTTTCAGAGGATACCGATACTTGCGAGGGATCACTCCACTGTCGATGTGTTGTGCAGCAAAATGCTGGACCCACACGTGCAGAAGAACCAACAAAAAAGCGCATGAAATGGGATAATAATACCAATAAACTTAAGTCATGCGATCATATTTTAGAGTAACATCTCTTGAAACTGATCTGACAATGTACAGGCAAAAGAATGCATAAAGACTTTACGGCAGCTCTTCCCCATTACAAGCATTTATCAGAACAAAAGAATAGCAGACCAAAGACAGGCTAACATTGCTAAGAACTTACTTTCTCGGTTATTGTCAGATTAAAGAAGACATCCGTAGAGAGCTTTTACAGAGTAGTCCGTCTAACCTGGGTGCCTTTGACCGGGATAACTTCGATATAGATGGGCATGGCGAGATAAACACCGTAGATGAAGAAGCAGACAATAACTATGAACCTGATGGCCCACCACATGGTCGTACTAATGGCAGTATGGACACCAACACCAACCAATACAGAACACTAATCAGAAGAACATAATCCAATAATACTTGGCTCAAATCCACTACAAAAGACCGCATACCTGCGATACTGTACAAGCCAAGCAATTAACCACGTTATCTCAGCTGTAAATCAAGAACTAGTAAAACTGTTAGAACAAGATCCTTCTCTCGAAGATATTCACCTCCTTGTTTACTGCAGTTTTTAGGCAGTCATTGAGGGTAATGGACAGAGAAAATATATACTAGTAACACCCGGGCTGAAAAAGTCCCAAGATATTAAAGAACCGCCTTGGCAGATTCGTCTTAAACGGAAGGTGAGGGCAGAAGGCAAATAGGCAAAACACAACAATTGTCAATGAAATAAACCGCGAATACTTCAAAGCCTACCAGCAACCTATTACCAGATTTCGCATTCCAATCCTACCCAAAAAGATAGTGTCATTCGCGATTACCTTGACAGTCTTAAGCAGCGATTAGCTGCATTAACCAAACGATTAAAGCGATACACACGGAAAGCCTGACGCAAAACAGACAATAAACGCTTCAGACAAAGTGAAGAGACATTTCTATAGGGATCTTGATAAAGTAAAAAGCCCGAGCTTCGAAATGCTCCACCCTGAAGATACCACAACAATTCTGGACTGGTATATGGGGCGTGGATACAAAACATAACGAACATCAAACATGGATTGCGGAGACGAGGAAGTGAAGACAGAAAATGAATCAGTAACTTTTTTCAGAAAAGGACGGATACCGTTAACTTGCTTGCAAAACTGGAGAGCCACGGGACTGGATGGTGTACATAATTTCTGGTTTAAAAGTTTTCATCGCTTCCACGAATATATGGTAACATGTTTCAACAACATCCTTCAAATCCAGAAACAATGCCAAATTGCTGGCCAGAGAGTTACCTACCTTCTCCCGAAGAATGAAAACTATGATGATCCCTCAATGTACCGTCCTATTACCTGCTTACCAACCTTATACAAAAATACTTTCAGCTATTATTTCAAACAAGACATATACTTACCTTGAGGAGAACAACATCTTAACTCCAGAGCAGAAGGATGCAGGAAGCGAAGAGCAATAGGATGCAAAGAGGCAAACGGCCATAGACGCAGTAGTACTAGAACACTCAGAAAGAAAACAGAGAAATCTTAACATGGCATACATCGATTACCAAAAAAGGCATTCGACTCTGTCCCTCATACCTGGTTAATACGTGCTTAAATTTACGGAATCAATGGTACAACCTTCTTGAAGCACGCAATGACACAATGGCACACCAAGCTAGTTATTCGCTCCTCCGCTGGAGGAGCCGTCGAGACAGGAAATATTAAAATACGTGAGGGAATATTCGGGCGATTCGTTGAAGTGCCTTATGGTTCTGTATAGCATTGAATCCTCTATCTAATGCCATAAAAAGCAGGACATGGAAACAGTAAAAGCATCTGCGCCAACTGCAACAGTAAGCCATTTCACATTTTACATGGACGACTTAATATATGCCTCTAACAACACTCAGCTACAGAATATATTGAAAGTTGTCCATAGTATTAGTCAAGATATTGGTATGACATTTGGTCTTTCCAAATGTCAAATAGTGAATGTTCATAAAGGCAAAGTTATGCACCTGAAGTGGAGCTCGACAGCATGATTATTTCAGCAATGGCGACCAACGGGGACCCATATAAATATCTGGGATTTCTACAGACAAATAAGATGGAACACAAAAGAGATGAAGCAAACTCTTACGAACCAATTTCATGCAAGACTGAAGGCCGTTTTTAAGAACTAAATTAAACTCAAAAACTTAGTGAAGGCTATAAACTCGTATGTAATTCTATACTTGCATATTCTTTTGGCATTATCATAGTCTAAAACTGATCTTGAAAGTGTTGTTCTTGCGAGTACAATTAACGAAACATAGAATGCATCATCCACGTGCATCAAAACATCAGTTCATGCTTCCTAACGAGCATTTGGGTGGCCAGAGTATTTTTAAATATACATAATACCACCTGAGATAAAAAATCTTAGAACCTGCTTTCATAACCATACTGAAAACCTACACCCGTGCTATCTGACACTGACGATAACTACCTCCATAAACTTAAAGTCAACAACGATACAACCAGAATATCAAAATGTCAAAGAACTTGAGTTGAAAAATTGGGCACAGAAAAGAATTGCAGGAGATTTTACAATGACCTCCAACGAGAGAGAAAAGTTAATAGAGCAGACTCACTATATTGGCTTAAGAATGGTACAATATATCCAGAGACAAGAGGAGGTTTCATGTTAAGTGATGGCTCCAGGACAATGTTACCCATACGAAAAATCACAGGAAGTACATTAAGAAGACAAATGTCCAACGACCTCTGCAGGCGCTGCAATGGTGCTGAAACTGTAGGCACATATTGTCAGGATGCTCTGTACTGGCTCCTTTTGAGGCCACCTTGAAAGGCATAATAGGGTGGCAACTATTGTATACCTTGAATTGCTCAAACTATACAATCTAAAGCCTGTGAACGAAAACCCTTAGTATAAATATGTCCCCCGTGCCGGTGGTTGAGAACGATATAACTTAAAAATATATTGGACAAAAGATATAATCACGGACAAACACTGAAGCATAACAGATTGAATATAACAGTTATTCACAAGCAAGAGAAAAAAAGCGTTTTTATAGATATATCAGTACCGAACAACCACAACCTAAAACAGAAATACACTGAGAAACTTACCAAGTATGCTGAGCTCCGTAGAAGTTAAAGCTATGTGGCGGATGGAATCGGTCTTCATCGTGCCCCGTGATCTTATCCACGATGGGTCTGACACCTAAAACATTAAAGAAAATTTAAAAATAATATCGATACCGTATAACACTTACCATAAAATGCAGAAGTCTGTTGACGCTGGACGCCTGCCAACATTGTCAGGCACTATCTGGATTAGGCTCATGGCAGCATCTTGCCATGCTGGCCGATCTGCCGTATCATAACCAGTAAACTGCGAAATTAAAAAAAAAAAATAATAATAATAATAATAATAATATACCAAAAAATAAAACCATAAATAGTCAGGCCAGACAGAGGAAATGGCGGGATAGGGTTCTTTATTGTGTCCGCTACGGTACCAAGGGCAAGCCATTACAGCCGGCAGAGCGGGCTCCACTATGCAGACTATCTTCCATACACCTATCTCCATACAGACACATAACAAAACTTGACCCTAGACAGTCACAACTACTCGCTTTGGCAGGCTAACCACCCTTCAAGGGAAGATAAAATAATCGGTTCTACAAACTAGAAAACAAGCCTCGGATGCGACAGGTGGAGGATCGGCGCCTGTTCATGACTAGACCGACCTTAGCGGGTAGAGCGAAGCAAGTGGCGCTAACGCGAAATCGTACCAAAGGTCACGCGACGGAAAACGGACAGCACCGATAATGGAGGGTTAGAAAACTTGAGTCGTACTCAAAATGACCCCCACAACCCGCAGCCCGCACAGACATTGCGCTGGACCCAGGAATGATAACCTAGAT
Source organism: Sitophilus oryzae (assembly GCF_002938485.1). Classification (NCBI taxonomy): domain Eukaryota; kingdom Metazoa; phylum Arthropoda; class Insecta; order Coleoptera; family Curculionidae; genus Sitophilus; species Sitophilus oryzae. The sequence goes on from NW_022147535.1 coordinate 279,733, forward strand.
TTGATACGCTTGCATACTACAGGGCAACTAATGGCGAACAAGAACAAGACAGGATATAGAATACGGCTTTATGAACAGTGGATCAGTCTTAGACCCGGTTCCCTAGAGAATCGCAACGCTGAACCAATTACGCTCAGTATTACGTAGAAAAGTCATATCAAACGCAGAACTTCTGGATCATCTAAAGCAAGCAGTACTAGCAGAAACACAAGACCCGGAACAGGAACAGAATGACAACCTAAATGAAATTTCGAGAGACCACCACAACCTTTTTCAATCGTGAACACGCGTCTTCAATTCGCCAGACAATCACGGCACTCAGTCATACCACACCCTGAAGAAAATATAGTAACCGAAAATTGGACGGATATTTGAAGAGAGTACCGTATGAAATATAAATTAGTGTTGAAACTGCTTAAAGTCGTCAAGGCTTCCTAAAATTAAATATAATAATCAAACAAAGTCAACTGTCGCCATCATGAATAGAGCATTAAGCCAATACTTACCGCAAAAGATATTAGGGTAACTATTGGAGTACTACATATATACCTAACAAATGATAACCGTCGAACAGAACCAAACGAATAGTAAATGATATCATCCGACAAAATAACTTGGAAGCTGGTTCCGTTCGTATCCTAAGGGAATTTATGGACAACTAGAAACAAAAAATAGCTGCATTAAGTTGTCGTTTGCGACGACACAATGAGCGAAAACAGCGCAAACAAAATAAACAATTTATTACCAACCAGAAGTTGTTTCTTAGAGCACTGAGCACCCAAAAGAATGGGCGCTTGTTAAAGCTGATGAAATGTATAACTTCTGGGGGAGATAACATCACAGGAAATGAGCAAGAACATCAAGATGCTTGGATTAAAGAAAGAAATACACACACAAGATTTACCGAAAATGAAATCCATTAACGAAACAATCGTAAACAGGCCGTTAGCTCACTAGGAAACTGGAAAGCACCCGGAATTGATAAAATCCAGGCATACTGGTGGAAGCACCTCACACATGTCCATGCAGTCTTGGCAATACAATTGTTAAGCAATAAAAAATCCCGCTGAAACAATACCTGCTTTTTTCATGGGCATCACGCTTATGATACCTAAAAATATTTATTGATGATCCTAAAACTTCAGGCCAATAACTTGCCTACCAGTCATATATAAAATTTTCACGTCTGTATTCGAAAATCAATATCAAAACACTAACAAATGCATATACTGGCAAAGAGAACAAAACGGCAGCCGAAAAGAGGTCTAGAGGAAGTACAGAGTGGCTTATAATTGATAATGTAATCGGAAAGCAAGCATATATAAAAACCAAAAGAAACATATCTATCGCTTGGATCGATTACAAGAAAGCGTTCGACTCTGTACCACATTCACTCAGCTGCCAAATTCTGGAGATCTACAAGATAGATACCTCAATAGTCAGAACTCTTCAATATTTAGTAAGCAATGGCATCTCTTCTCGTTACTTCCTCAAGGGACAGCTAATAAACCAAACCATTAAAAGTCGAAGAGGAGGACTTATTCAGGGGGATAGCTTGAGCCCGCAATGTTTTATGGCCATAAGTTTTAATGCTTAAGTCTAGCAAATATGGCTATGTATGAAGAACAATCCCCAAAAACTTTGCTTTACATGGATGATTTAAATGTTACGCAAGCAACCCAGAACAACAAGGGCAAATGGAACTTGTATCCTTTGTAAGCTGTTCGTATGGAATTTGGTATGGAAAAATGTGCATTCTTGCACTGTAAAAGGGAAAATCAAGAATCTAACGAGATTATTTTAACTAACGAAATAACATTCTCACCGTTACATCTGGGTAAGAAACTTCTACAAATATCTTGGTATACGCCAAGCTCTAAAATTGATGATGGAGTAATAAAAGAAAGAAGACTGCGGAGAATGCATTTGCCTTGAGGGTTTGTAAAGTCTTGGGAACAGAGCTTCATGCGAGAAGAATAAATAGCTGCGATCAATGTGTGGGCAGCACCTGTAATTCTTAATACATTCGGAGTTCTAAAATGGTCACAAACCGACCTGGAGTCTCTCGATAGGAAAGTCAGAACATCAATGATAGCAAGGCACCAATGCACCACCCTCATGCTTCAACCATTAGACTCTACATGCCAAGGGACAAAGGTGGAGAATTATTAAGTCATTGTTATGCATGAAAAGCACATCAGAAGTCTGCAGCATTACTTTGACCAATCAAATGACCCTCTCCTTTCAGCTAGACCGCCGACAGGAATTTCACACCTTTAAACTTGAGTCCGTTACCTGCAGGTACTGGGGTGCTGAGGAACTAATCGAGAGTGGAAAGGGAAAGCCTTGCACGGAAGATATCCATCCAACTTATATTGCCCAGACGTTGACCGAAATCTGTCATTACGTTTTCTCAGAGATGGAGAGCTCAGAGCTGAGACCGAAGGATTTATTATAGCTAACTGAACCAGCAAATACCAACTAAAAATTTTCTAAAAGCCATGGCCAAAAAGGACTTACCTAATGACAGATGCCGACTATGCAATGCCTTTCCGGAAACAATTCAACACATCTGCTCTGGATATACCTATCTTGCACCGCGGCATTATCTGGACAGGCACAACCAGGTGGCTGGTATTCTACACCAAGAAATCTGCAAAAAGAAAAATTTAAATGAAATTACACCGTACTACCGATACTTACCTGAAAAAATAGTAGAAAACGAAAACGTAAAAGTATGGGATACTGACATATACAGATCGTACTGTGCAGCATAATAAGACCCTGATATAGTAGTCTTCTATAAAAAACAGAAACATGCTTACCTGCTGGATATCCACAATACCACTAGACGAAAATATTAAAAATGCAAAAGAGAAAGAAAATACAGAAATAAAGCACTGGCACAAGAACTTCTACAAAAGCGATATACACGATTTGAGCAAGACTTTTATATTACCAATAATACTTATCTGTAACGGCCTAGTAGACGTAAACGATTTCAAAGCCTTAAAAACTCCAACTTCACAACCCGGAATCATCCTACCATGCAGAAGATACAGACCTTTCTACCTGATCGTTCGCACTGTATTGAACCGCAGTGGGTCGTTGATAGAGAATTATCCCGACTTAGTCGCTAAAACCGGCTTTAAGCTGTGAAAAAAAATAATATACCAATAATAGTGTCATCAACAAGTTGATCCCAAAATCATTACATGATAGTCTGAAAGGCCTTGAACTGCACCAAAACTTTATATACCCATTCAAAAAACAGTTATCCTCCACACATGTAATATTACACGACAAGTCTTAAATACACAGTAAAAAGCGTTGACGCTTGACTTAAGTCCGTGACTACGTTAAATACCGGAAAGCCCGAGATTCAAGAAGATAATAATAAATGTCTTTATTTAGTACCCAAGAAAACTATATATTATGTATGTAGGGCATTCCATATGTCTCATCGATTCCAAGTGAGTTTTAGCTCAAAGGTGCACAACACAAAAAAAAAAAAAATGTCTTTATTTAGTACCCAAGAAAACTATATATTATGTATGTAGTGCATTCCATATGTCTCATCGATTCCAAGTGAGTTTTAGCTCAAAGGTGGCAGACCTCCCTCAAAGGTGGCAGACCGCAGATGTAGAGCATTAGAAACTACTAGTTTGTAAAAGTAGATTTGTTTTATAATTACTACGATTAATATTACGCATATTATTAGATTAGTTTAGACATTGAGATTTCAAATTCACAATAAAAAGAGTTAAAAGTAATATCTCTAAATTGCTGACCTGGATATTATTTATTTGAATCTTCTAATTAGCTAGATTTTCCTTATTCAATGTTAATTAGCGCTGATCAATATTGTTGCAATGAATATAATCAGATTAAGTAATTTAAAAACCAGAGTTGGACTTGAAATTATTCTAAATAACAATATAATTGTTTTGTTATTGTTAAGGTACCTAAAAGAAAAAAAAATATCAAGTGTGGCACATCATTGTACTCAGGAGACCGAGTTCTTTTAAAACATGAAATAAAAATTGTAGGTCCGTATTTAAAAAAAATAAGTTGGCCTCTGTGTCTTACAAATGATCAGATAATTTGAAGACCTAAAGATACTACTACATATAGCCCCATTAAAGTTGCTATGAGCATGTGCAATTATTTTTTTTTTATTTTCTAAAAAGTAACACAGAAAAAAATACAATTAAAAAAAATCAAAAAACTCAGCAATCCTTGATATTTAAAAAAAATGATGGCATCTTGGTGAACATCCCAGTGAGCAACTTTGCTCCAATTTAACCATCTTCGTATCTATTACGGTTTCCGAGATACCAATACTCGTACCTCAAATTTGCAGCACTCTGTATATTATAATGTACTATCAACATTATTAACTTTACAAAAAAGTTGTCACATAAATCTTAGCCAGATTGTTGACAAAACTGGAATCATTTTAAATTTGATAATAAAAATGAAAAATAAAAATACGTTTTAATAGCTATCTTAAAAGTTTAGATTATAGAGTTAAGCATTATTTTTTTATATTAAAGTTAAAGAAAAACTTTAAACATAGAAGAGCTGAAATTCTAAATACTCAAAAAAATTTTATAAACCTTTTAGTGCTTGTTCTCTTCAAGTACTAAAGAAGCTTTTCTTCTATTATACCATCTTAAAAACAATTTAAAGATATTATAGTGCACCTTCTCTTTATTTTTGTAACTTTGAATTATTTCAAGCCTTATAATTTAGAACTTTGGATTTTATTTCTCTAATTAACTTTTAGGATATTACCTAATTAAAAAGCAAGCTATTTTTTCTGAGTCGTTGGAAAACTATATTTGAACAGAATCATTCTTTAGTGTTGTAAAGTGGTCAGTTCCGTATTTTTTAAGTTCTACGAAGAATACTGAAGGCTAAGAAAAATACTATTTTTTTGGTACTTTTATAACATGTCTTATTGATAATAACCCATCAGAAAAAAAGAAATTGACTCAATGCTTACGCATAATTATATACAAATTTCTCGAATTTCTACTTAGTGTTCATTAATCTTTATTAATTAAACGTTTACCCTAAGCCGTAGGGTACAAGTTTAATTATCAATTAATTATTTTTAAAGAACTATCGGTTTAGTTAATAATAAAGCCATAAATCCACAAGAGTGAAATTTTTAACTAGAAGTCCAATTTAGTGCAGAGAAGAGGGATTATTAAGGCTGGGATAAGATGGTGAGGGCTAACATTTCTTTCATCTTTTTAAAAAGATGATTCCATAAAATTAATGGGAATTCAGAGTAATTTAAAAAGAAACATTGCCAGGATTTAATTAATTTAAAGGTTTCCTAGACCATATTTATATTTCATTCATTTTGCTTTATAACATTTTAAAGAGCATGATTAAAAAATAGATCTTATATCAGGAAAAAACGGTTCGTTTCATCAAAAGATAATATGTAAATGTTTGAAATGCTGGTGGAAGTTTAGGAAATGTTTTTGTGTGCATCCGAAATTATGTATACTAGTTTTTGTATAAATATAAAGTTTTCAAAAATTTTACCAAACGCAGTAGCATGTCAGCTTTTGGATGATATTTTTTAAACAAATTGAAAATTTCTAAGTATACAGGGTGTCCCAGGCTGAGCGTGTTTTAGAAGTTTCTAGAGAACTACAATATCTAGATCGGAGATTTTTTGCACATAATTGTTTTACAACGAGATCTATCGATTAAAAATATTTTCAATATGGCGGCACTTCCGGCAACACCGGAAGTTGACAGCAACTTTCTTATTTTAAATGGGTGCTGCCATTTTTTATTACATACTTAAATTATCTGTAAAAATCTATGAATGTTGATGTTAAACACTCTATACCTAATATTTAAAAAATTTAAAAATTTTGGACGAAAAAAACTGACTGTCAAAAAATTTGTAATACCTAAATGTCCAATTTAATGATTACCACAGCCACTGTGACATAAAGAGAAGACTTGTGGCTATCTATTTCAAAAATGAAATTGTGAAAATGTCATATAATAATGGCGGTAGCTGTCATGGAATTGAGCGTTGAAAACATTATCATAAATAATTTTTTTTATCAAATGGAAACCAACTTTTTTTTATTTCACTAATGAAAAGTTTTTTTTTAATTCGTTACTTTTTAACTATACATGTTTCTATACCTAAAATAAATCGTTTTTAAGTTATTTAAGATTTAATTTGAAAACGTATATTTTTCTTGATTTTATCTAGCTTCCTTTGACATTAAGTGTCAAACGGTCAGACAATTTATTTCCATCTCTCAGAAAACGAATTATTTAAATTTTCTATATTATAAATACTGCCTGCCTTAAGAGTTTAAAAAGTGTATTTATAAAAATATATCTCGTATTTTTGCTCTTTAGTGATATCTCTTTAGTTGATATTAACAATAATATTTCGTATGATCGAAAAGAAAACAGTGCAAAGTTGGCTCGGAAATAATGCTGCTTTTTAAATAAAGCGTCACAATATGACATGACCAGATCTATTGTTTTACGTCACTTGACGTTTAAAGTCATAGGCCACTGGTTAAAATCAAGAAAAATATACGCTTTAAAACTAAATCTTAAATAACTTAAAAACGATTTATTATAGGTATAGGTACATGTATGGTTTATTGAAAAACCTTTTTATTAGTGAAACAGAAAAAAGTGAGTTTCCATTTGAAAAAAAAATAATTTATGATAATTTTCTAATCGCTCAATTCCATGACAGCTACCGCCATATAATAATTACATGACATTTAAAGAATTTAATTTTTGAAATAGATAGCCACATCTTTTCTCTTTATGGCACACTGGCTGTGGTAATCACTAAATTTGACGTTTAAGCTATACACATATTTATGACAGGCAATTTTTTTTCTCAAAAACGGTCAATGTTAGGTACAGAGTGTTTGATATCAAAATTCATAAAATTTTACAGAGAATTTAAGTATGTAATAAAAATAGGGGTACCCATTTAAAATAAGAAAGTTGCTATGAACTGCCGGTATTTCCGGAAGTGCCGCCATATTGAAAATATTTTTAATCGATAGATCTCGTTGCGAAACTATGATGTGCAAAAAATCTCCGTGCTAGATGTTGTAGTTCTCTAGAAACTTCTAATGCACCCTCAACCTGGGACACCCTGTATAAAATAGCAAATTTTCAGTAGTGACCCTAATTAAGTACTTCTTGGGTACTGACAAAATATGACATTGTGTAATAAATAAGTTTTCCACAAATTAGCCCGCTTTTAACAATTAACCACATTTATGTTTGGTGAGATTTTTTTTAATATTAATATCATTAATAATTAGAGCTCTTAGAGTTATATTTTTATATCCAGTTTTAATATGATGGTTTTTTTATCATCTTATTTCGTTATTATCAAATAAGTGGACAAACAAGAAAAAAATTGTAAAAATTGTATAGCCGTTTCAGGACATAACGACATGTAAAAAAATACAGAACTAAATAGATGAAGAAAAAATCAAAATAAATGGGCTGAGAGTCTAAATACTCCAAAGAATTGTATCAACCTCCTAGTGTTTGTTCTCTCCAAGTACTAAAGAAGCTCTTTGTTTATAATACTATCTTATTTATTTTTGTATAACTGAATAATTTTAATTAAAAAATTAAGTAAAAAATAAGCCTTATATTTTATAACTTTTGTCTATATAAATCTCTATCTTATTAAAACGCTTATACAGGGTGATTCTTATATAAGTGCAAATATTTTGAGGGCTGGTAGATCTCGAGAAAAGAAACATATTTTCTCTTTGCCATTTTTCAAATAAACCGAATTATTTTACTTTAAAAAATTTCCAAAAAAAAATATTTTTCGCTTATATTTTGAGAACCTGTGTAACTTTTCTAGTTTTTTTTTTGTAAATTTAACATACTACCTATGTTTTCATATCATGAAGATATTAAGTTTTTTAACTAAAAATTAAAAAAAAATCCAAATTTTCATTTTTTTTTGCGAAAAAAACTTCATAGACGTATTTCTGGGGTTAGAATATACAACCCCTAAAAATATTTGCCGCTTAACTTTCGTTAGCTGAAATCTGCTATATAAAAAATGACTTTATATATGCGTTCTAGAAGGCATTAGGAGTATAAATATACAAAAAATTTCCTGCGGAAATGCATCATTTTCATTTTTCGGACTTTAGTATAGCCGAAATCTGTTACATCAAAACTAGTCTTCGAGGTGTGTTTTAGATATTTTTCTAAACATAAAAACACAAAAAAGTGTCTGCGGAAATTTTTTATTTTTATTTTATATAAAAAAATGTTTTGAGTTTAGAATTGCCGAAATCAGTTACATGAAAAATGAACTTTGTTTTATACGAGCCATTAGGAGCAAAGAAATACAAAAAAATTCCTGCGGAAATGTGTCAATGTCATTTTGTGCACTTTGTTATTCATACATTTTTCAGTTTAGAAGCTTACGGGACCCGGGAGCGAGTAGGGGTGCTGGGTGGGGTAAAACATTATCGGAGGAATAACAATTCTTGTAGAATAGATAGTACAGGTTCTTGTAAACTATAAGTAGCTCGGAATGTTGCACGTATTCTTGTTTTTTTTAAGCTTTACGTAAATAGGGCTGATTCAAAACAAAAAATCATTGGATCGTGCAGTTTTCTTGTATATTTTAATAATTAACTGTGATTTTGCAAAAATATTAGATTGGTTAGCATTTTAGACACTTTTAAATTATTTTTTTGTTTCAAAAGTGCTTCATCCAAGGATTTTTTCTTTTAAACTGTTCTATAAGCATAGGACTTTCTGCCAAAAAAAATTGCTAAATTCGTGGGTGCTTATACTTTACAAGACCCCATAATATAATAAGGAACAAATGGAAAATGAAAATCAAGCATTTCCGCAGGAAATTTGTTATTTTCCTGAGTTTGTAAACGGTTCTTAAAGGCAAAAATATATTTATTATTCATATAACTGATTTCAGCTATTCTAAAGTCTATTAAATTTCCTGGATACTGTTTCTTTCCACAGGAAATTTTTTATTTTCCTCAATTCGTGAATGCTTCTAAAAGGCAAAAATATATTTATTTTTTATATAACTTATTTCAGCTATTCTAAAGTTTAATAAATTTCCGTACAAAATGAAAACAGCTTATTTCCGCAGGAAAATTTTTGTGTTTATGTGTTCAGAAAAATATTAAAAATAAAACGCAAAATGTATTTTTTTTATGGCAGATTTCATTTATTCTAAAATGCGAAATTTGGAAATTACGCATTTCCGCAGAAAAATTTGTGTTTTCCGTGGTTCACAGTAGCTTTTTAAAGACTCATCCTGTATAATATAGGATATTTTCCAAATAACTTCAAGAATATTAATTATAGAGCAGGCTATCTTTTTTCTGAGTAGTAGAAAAACTATATTTGAATTAATTTATAGAATTTTGTCGTTTTGCTCTTTTTATAAGATGTTTTCTTATTGATAATAACCCATCAGAAAATAATTAAAAAGTGGCCCAATGCTTAAGCATAATTATATACAAATTTCTACTTAGCATTCATTAATCTTTGTCGCCTGAGCTGTGGGGCAAAAGCTTAATTATCAATTAATTATTTTTAAAGAACTTTTGGCTTTAATTAATAATAAAGCCATAAATCTACGAGAGTTTTTTAACTAGAAGTCAACTTTATTGAAGAGGCGAGGGATTATTAAGACCAGGATAAGATGGTTAGGATGGTTAACATTTCTTTCATCTTTTCAAAACGATTTTTTCATAAAATTAATGGGAATCCAGAGTAATTAAAAAAAAAAACATTACCTGGATTTAATTAATTTAGAGATGTTTTCCAAATCATATTTATATTTAATTATGTTATATAAAATTTTAAAGAGCTCAGCAGTGTTTAAGTGTAAACGTATATAAATATTGAACACTGCGAGTGTTTTTACTCTGCATCCGAAATTATATATACCAATTTTTTTAAAAATATAAACTTTTAGAAAATTATTCAAAATTTTATTACAAATAATTGCACCAAATATAATGGTGAATAAGAATATTTTATTATATATAAATTGGAAGTTTCTAGGAAAATAAAATAGAACAAATTTGCAGCAGTGATACTAATTACTTCTTGGGTGCTGACAAAATATGACATAGTGTAATTATTCTACAATCCTACTTCGATCACTCAACCACATTTTTGCGTGGTGAGGTGTTTCTTTATATAAAATTGATTAATGATTAGCGAACTTCTATTTCCATATCCACTTAAATATGATGGTTCTTTCACATCTTCTCATTATTATAAAATAAGTGAACATACAAGAAAAGATATTAATTTGTAAAAAATATATATCGGATTTCAGACAATGTTTTGTTTTTAATTAATATTTTGGTAAAAAATATAGAACCAGAAAATGATAAAATTCAAAATTAGAGTATAATATCACACAAAGTTTAACAATAAATAATGAATATTTTTAAATTTGCTAAATTTGGTTTAGCTGTGATATATTTTTATTTTTTTATAATATCTCTATATTATTAATTACTGCATTTTATTATACTAATATATTTTTGTTTGTTCCAGAATGTGTACAATGTTCTTACCCAAATTGTCCAGTTTTATATCAGCAATGCTTTTTGCGGTACATCCAATACACACAGAAGCAGTAAGTATAGTTATTTAGTTTTAGGGAAAGTCGCCTGCTTTAAGACGTTTAGCGATCATAAAATAAAATTAATGTTAAAAAGAAAAATGCCATTCCTAAGACAGTCCCGCCTAAAATTCAGTAATATAAAATTCAACATAAAAGAAAAATATAGACAAAAGCCCTTAAGAAGAATTATTGTACGTTAACTCAAGCGCTCTCAAAAATATATCCGTTTCGAGAACTTGGCAAAGGCTTAACAGTCTTTTTGTATTTTTATACTTTTAACGGTACATTTTTTATTGGTTAACATTTATCACTCGATAAGTTGCTAAAATTATATTTTCTCTGTCAGTGTATTTATTTCTGTGCTGATTTAAGATATACATACTTGTTCTGTAATATAAAATTATGTGGTGTTTTCTCTTGATATATTTTTCTGATGACACTTAACTAATTTGTAATGATCCACTAGTCTCGCGAAAATTGGCTAAAAAGAAAGAAATTAGTAATAAATAGTCATTTAATACGTCTAGATTTCAGAGCGCCTAGAAAATGTCTAATTGTGTTTTAAATCCTATTATTAAGTGTGATACGAGTATATAAGGTGATTCACGGTGATGGCACGTTAGACATTTATGGAGAACCGATGATTTGAACAGGATTTTTTTTTGAAAATTTGGATTGATCGACAGCAAAACAACGAAACGAAAATTGCCCTGATGGAAAAATTCCTGAAATTATAATTTCCCTAAGAACATTTTAGCGAACCAAAAACTTGCCCTAAAAATACAATAATTTTTATCTTATTATCACTGTCAGATCATTGGAATTGTCATCCCTGTCAATTTTTGGAAAATTTTATTTATTGTGCCTATCATCATCCTGCATAAACACGTAGAATGGAAGTCGAATCGACAGCAAAACAATGAAACGAAAATTGCCCTGATCGAAAAATTCCCGAAATTATAATTTCCCTAAGAACATTTTAGCGAACCAAAAACTTGCCCTAAAAATACAATAATTTTTATCCTATTATCACTGTCAGGTCATTGGCATTGTTATCCCTGTCAATTTTTGGAAAATTTTATTTATTGTGCCTATCATCATCCTGCATAAACACGTAGAATGGAAGTCGAATTTGTTATCATTGAACAGGGAAAACAGAAACTGTTAGTCCACAGTTATTTGTATCAAAAAGGCACGAATGAAGAAACATGTTTTGTTTTTGTTTAGTTTGGTTTTTATTAAATGGACCGTGAGTTTAAATGCCTTGTATTAATGCCCTCAATTAACTGAATAATTACTAAAAATATATTAATTAAAATAAATTATTTTTGTATAAAAAACAATGTTATTAAAATAAGCTAGATAAGTGTATTTTAATTGATTATTGTCTTTACTTCTGGAATGAAAATTGTCTTTGTTTTCAGTTGATTTAATCCAACGCGAATAAATTCCTGATTTTTTGGTGATTTTCAGATTTTTTCTGTATGTATATTGTATTTTCTTGTATGTATTCCATAATGTGAATATTGTATTTTTTTTCCTTATTAAGAACACTTTACCATCATTTTTAAATTTATTTTATATGGGCGTATGTATACTATTTGTTCGGAAATAAATTTATTATTATTATAACAAAAAGGCCTATCTCTATTAAACAACTAAAAAGAAATTATTTATTAGAATTTACGCACAATTTATCTTCAGAACGTTTCATCAATGTCTCCGTTTAAGTGTTAATACAAAAACACTATTAAAAAATTAAAGACTTTACATTTATTGACCAAATAAAGTAAGTGATTTTCTTTAAATTGCTCTCCTGAAAAGTAGCAAAAATCGAGATACGCCTTTTCGTCATAAAGCCGACGAATATGGTTTAATTTAAAACAACGCACATTGCAGCTGTTTTATAAGAAACGGAATTTCTTTTCCTCCCTCTGTGATATCTAATTGTTTGCTTTAGACACATAGAATATATCGACTTTTCTTAACATATAACTAAAATCTGAACTTTAAATATGCTCAATTTATTATTTTACCGATTATTATTCAGGATCATGTTTCTGTCAATTTTACACGTTTAATTTTTTTTAACTCGAAATCTATTAGAGATGCATGTAATAGTAAAAAAACATTATGAGATATGAAACTAGTTTTCAAAAATGAACACCGTATGGTCGAAAAAAAGGTGCATCAGCGATAGCTGTGAGATGAAGATCGTGCTTTATACAGTCTGTTGTATCTCCGACTGGGACATAGGAAATCCAATGTAAATTTTAAAAACGATGAATAAGTTTTCCCCATTTTATTTTACACAAAAAATATTTGAAACTTTTTAAAGAACTCGTTAAAATTAAGCAAATTGCTCGTTTTGAATGCTAATTCGTTCTTGAGTTATGACAGATACAAAAATACTGAATTTCTCAAAAAAATAATATGGTCCTGATTAGAATATCAAACATGCTACCTTCCAATTCAATCTTCTAATGTCAAATTGACTTTATTTTTACCAAAAATAATTTTAAAACATTATTTTTAAAAAAATGTTCATGTCATATTCACTTTATACGTGCTGAATATAATTTGTAAATATGAATAACACCACTAAAGAAAAAAAAAATGGTTTAGTGGTATTATGGACGAAAAAGGGTACAAGCTGTAAAGGATTTATTTTCGGTACATTTCCCATATATGCCAGACCAGATATTGAAAATTATAAATGTAAGAGAAGAATAATTCCAACACGAATAGTTATTAAAAACTGTAAATATAAAATGACGAAAAAGACCAAGAATTATTGGTCGGGGGTGAAGAACGTAGGGAAAAATCGCCATTTTTTCATGTTAAAAAATACTTAATTTTGTGAATTTTTTAGTGTTTAATAAATAAAGTTTCTTTTTTGGAGCAATGTGTTTACTTATCTACGAATCTATATTTACAGTTGACTTTTTGTAACTTTTCATAGAGAATATAACTGAGAATATGTTAGACAGATCTCAGTAGAGGAAAGTTACAATGGATTTGTCATATTGTGACATGACTTGTGATTGTTATATTTGTTTGATCAGGACCGTATTATTTTAAATTTTTGCCAAATTTAGTATTTTTGTATCTCTCATAACTCAAGAACGAATTCGTATAAACTATGCAAAATGAATAATTTACTTCATTTTAAGAGTCCATTTCATTAGTCCGAAAAAGCGTTTGGCATTTAACGTTTTATGTAAAACTGATTAGGTAGTTTTACACAAATGAAGAAGGAAATTAAAGATAAAGGATTATACTATATTCGTATTGTAGCACATTTTTCGACAACTTCTTTAATTTTTAAGATTTTGATAGTCAAACATCAACAAAATAATCCTTATGTTTGGACTAAATTTAAAGTAAAAACATAATTTAAAATTCCGTTACAATATGGAAATAGATTGAAGTTTTGTGATTACAGTGATATATAATTTATATAGTTTTGTAACAAATTGCTCGCTGATTGGGGTTTGTCACACTTAAACCTTACCGTTTTTTAAATATTTGGGTTTTTGTCGAAGCTCTGCAAATCTTAATCAAACCTTAATCAAAGCACGTGTATTTGGAATTTTGGGTGTGGTCTAACACGACAGGATCAGGCTAAGCCTTAGGCAGATTTCTGAAATATAATATATATTTTCTTCGGCCAAACACCCGCTTTACCCGACCCCTCAGAGCAACCCGTAAGTACAGCGTAATAGACTCTTTAGAAAATCCTAATAATTTTTTCTGTAAAATAAAATGGAGAAAACTTATTCATGATTTTTAAAATTTACATGGAATTCCTATGTCCAGGTCGGCGATGCAACACACGGTATATATCAATAGAACCTAAACCGACAATTGATTACTAAAAGAATTACTGCCCTGGAACTCGTCTTTAAAAATATAGTAGAAGCGACAGAAAATAAGGGTTTTGTTCTCTTACCTGGAGACCTTTTTCTTACTTTATACTCTATTCGTATTGTTGTTGTCAAGTTAGATCTAATTTGAGGTTTATAGAAAGGTTACCTCTATTGTCTTTACAACCGGAAATAGAAAAACCACAAATACATTTTAGTTAGTTCTTTATTGTTTTAGTTTAGAAAGACAAACTGAAATTGAAATAAAATTAGTACTTTAGTCGGGTAAATAGGTTTATCTATAAATTAGATTGAATCGATTTCGCACTTACTCATGCAGAATGGAATTCTTACAAAAGGACATAATATTTTATGCACGTTTTTGGTAAATTATTTTTGTGTATTTTTCTGCCACCGTATGCAGTAAATCAATAATAAAAGATATATAGGTCATAACATGAAAAATATAGTTGCATATAGCACCTAGAAAATAAATTTACTGCAGAATAGTTATTGAAACTAATATTTTATATTTTTATCGAAGGTTCTCAAATACATTTATCCATGTGCAGAAAATTTATGACAAACTTAAATATATTTCAAACAGAATTCAAAATCCAAATGCATTTTTCAAATGTATACAGGGTTGTTCACAACATACGACACGGAGTATTGTAGCTAAACGATTAGATTTTTACAAATTGTAAGTTTTCGGTTTGTTGACGGACTCTTAGAGCTACAATTTAAAAATAATTTTACAAGATGCCCCAAATAAGTAAAAAATATTATAGTTGTATTTTTTAAATGAGACACCCTGTATATTATTCTATTTTTAGATTCTAAGATTGATGATCTAAGATGATTTCATATTTTACGTGAATCAGATGCACAATTTAATTGTCTATCAAATTGTGTTATACCATTTCTTACCTATCTCTTCAAATTTTCGTAGAAAATGCATTTTCTTATAATTTAGACTTCATTTATCACTATACCCATGGAATATTGACATTTTAGATTTTTTTAAAGCAACATATGTATAAAATGTACAGGTGGTAAAAATAATAATATTGCCAGCCCATTTGTTTACAAAAAGAAAATTATTTAAATCTTTGTAAGAGTATACCAATTATTATTAATTATAAATATACCACTATTATTTCCGCCCAGAAATTAGTTAATTACATCCTTACTTGTTTTAATTAATAAATTATTCTAAATAAATGTGGATTTGGCTCAGAAATCAATACAATAATAAGTTATCAAAATGAACGTGCCTGTTGTTATAAATAAGCATTCCTCAAAAAATTAAATAAAATTTATAAATTGTTACATCTTCTTACCACACTGTCTAATACACATACAAAATTCAGTTTTTCAATATTACTAATCAACATAAACAGTCAATTAATGCAGTTTGAATACTGGGTTTGAATACATATTAATTGGTCCAATTTAACTAAAAATATTTAAACATTTTTTTTGGAATAAGCGAAAAAAAGCTAGAAATTATTTAAAATAAATTTTTAGACACGCTGTATGAGGTAGTAATATTTTTATTATTTATTTATTATTAGTAATATTTTTATTATTGCAACACAATATCTGATCAATATATATAAACTTCAGTAAATATTTAGCCTTAAAAACTTCGATACCCTTGGAAAAATGAAACATTAAAACTTTTACTGCAATTTCATAAAATTGAAAATATTTCAAAAACGGTAAGGTTTAAGTGTGATAAACCTTAATCAAATTTACTTTCATTGAAAAAAAAATATATATAAAATACATAAAATTGAAAATATTTCAAAAACGGTAAGGTTTAAGTGTGATAAACCTTAATCAAATTTACTTTCATTTCAATCGTAGAATCTGAAAATGAAATACTATACAGGGTATTCCGTTTAATAAAATACAACTATAATATTTTTTACTTTTTTGGGACACTCTGTATCTTGTAAAAATATTTTTAAATTGTAGCTGTAACAGTTCTTCAACATACCCAAAACTTACGATTTGTAAAAATCTAATCGTTTAGCTACAATACTCTATATATGCTCAATTGCTGTATATGTATTTGTTTAAATTTAAAATTAATAAAAACATGTAATTTTATCTCATTAAAATATAGTTGACAGGGCACCTAAAATATTTTTTTTAGGTAACAGGAGTAGTCGGCAGAGCAGAAACTCTCTCATCGGTTTTCTTTCTCGCTGCTTTTATCTTTTATTCAAAGGCAACAAAATATAAGAAATATACAGGTAAGTGAAAGTACCACATTATAATAATATATTGTTATATTAGGAGTTAAAATGATATTTCTTGCGGCGCCGGCGAGGCTGTACGTCCGGCATAACAGGCGAGACACAAAAAGTTATTTTTACTCCGAATAGAACATGCTATTTTTTTCAAACGTCACAAATAATTTTTAAACAATTTTAAACGTTCCATATAATAAAAATGAAAAATAAAAGTAATACCTTGCCTGTAATTATATACCGAGAAACTATGGTTACGCTCGTTGAATTTGACACTTTATGTCAGTTTAATAATATATTTTTGTACTTTTATGCTTAGGCGTGAAAGTGCTTTACTTTAAATGACTTTTTTATATTTTCAATCACTTGACATAAACTAATACTTTTGTAACGTGTGAATAAAAAATATATTTACCGTAGAATGAATAAGGGTACATTTAAAAAAAATATTTGCTGGAAAATTATTTAAAAAATATTATATGCTAGAGAATATGTGTATCAAGACTTCATAAATTATGTAAACCTAAGTTTTTTATTCCGTTAAAAGAAAGAAGAGTTAAAATACTTCCAATTACTTTGTTCTAATTTTATTTACATCTTTTAGTAGTGCGTTTTTTATTTATATACACCCTTTATTTTTAAATTATATGAAATTGATTACTTTAAATAAGTAGTTTGCATTTTTAAACGTATTGTCATATCAAATTTACATAAATATATTAAAAATTGTTTATTATGACATTATATTTTATATGTATAAAAATTAAAATTATAAAAATATTCTAGTAAAGTGAAACTAATACGTATTTAAGGTATACTTAAATTTTGAGTAGTAATTGAAGTTACTTAATTCATACTTAAAATATAATCTGCAAAATATACAATACATTTAATTTTTATCCCTTAAGTGTATAAAAGACATACTAGTATTGATAATTGTTTATTATTATTAACAGTAGTATTTAATATTTAAAAAAGTGATACCATTTTTTTATTTTACAGGCTGGAAGTATTTATGTTTGTCTATGATTGCTACGGCAACGGCTATGCTTTGTAAAGAACAAGGAATAACAGTTGCTGGAGTATGTGCAGCTTACGAAATATTCGTAGTTCAAAAGGTATGTTTTTGTTTTTTATATTTAATTTGATATAACCATTTGATAATAATTTTATATGACTTAATAATTTACTTATACAAACAAGCTTATTGATGATGTCTTAATTAAATTCTTCAATTTTTTATTCTTTCTGTCGGATAATGTTTAACTATCTGTTATGTAAACTATAAATTAAAATAGTTATAAATGCACAAAACAACATATTGGTAGTAGCTTTTAAACTGTATACACACAATTTTGTTGGATTTTGTGTAAATATTTTCGTTTTAATACTCTGTTAATTGGCATCACTAAAATATAGATTTTTTCTAACAGGTATTTTTGTTTATATCATAAACAGTTTTCGATGTTTTTTTTGAAGTGTGACACAATTGTTGGTATAAAAAAATATATTTTTAATTTTTATCGCACTGCACTGCAAACATAACTGTAAACATTACTTCTGACAAACAGTTTCCGTTTAGGTTTAACGCAGAAGTGTTTACAAAAAATAACTATTTTATTTTGTAGATTTTCTTGCAGTGTAGTGGCGAAATATCCATATTGGATTTTTTTGGATAGATGTATGTATTTCAAAAATATTTAAAATATTTTGAATTATATTTAATGGAGTTAATATTTACTATTCTTTTACTACTTTTACCGTTGAATTAAAGAATTTGGAATATACGCAGCCTGATGGGCGAATTCGTGACAAAAGCACATTTGATTTGGTTACTGTCCCTATGCCCCTTACTGTCTCGATTGATGTACGGTGGAGAGATACATACATACATAGATGGTGGAGACACCAATCCTTCTACAGTCAACGCATAAAACACTTATTTTCTCTAATTCGGCTTGCGAAGGCTTATCGAAGACTCTGTGGAACTGAAAGCGACAGTGTTGGCATATTAAAATGTGTAATATCTGTAATACGTTTGAAGAAAATATCTTTGGGTGAAAAATCCCCGTTTATGTATCGAAAATTTATTTGTGTTAAACATAGAATAAACAACAAAAATAAAAATTCTTTTATAGGGAGGTAGTGAATACGTCGTATAGTCGAAACAAGTCGTTCGGTTGTCTTAGAAATCACCATTATTGACATTTACCATGATATTTTACATATAAGATAAAACAACGATCTTCATTTCCAAGCCAACTCTGACGCCGTTCTTTGTTTAATCATATTATACATAATATTATATTAAATTTTTTAATGCTACAAAATCCCTATTATTAACGTACTGTACCCAAAATCCGCAAATCTACGGATTTATCAGTAGTTCTGGCAACATTACCTCCGGCAACCACTCAGTCTGTCGACGAAAAGGAAAACTACAGTATAGTTTACAGTTTTTTTAACCGCTGCGCTGTAAACAACTATCAGCGCGCAGAAGTAAACTAAATATCGGACAAGGTGAATGGTTACGCTAGCTACACATCGGACAGGTTTTGAGCCACGAAATCGCCCATAAGGTTGCCCATCTTATTTCTTCAGTCAATGCTTATACAACAAAATAATAGCGTAATCGGATTTTACGATAAATCCATGAATTTGAAATGTAGAATAAATTAAATAAAAAATTATGTTAATATTTTGGCACAAAAAAAATTGTACGCTTTTGGATATTCAATTTTATTTGCTATATAAAATATCTTCTCTTAAGTCTTTCTTATAAAAAGCAGGGAATTTTTCTTTTAAAGTATGTTGATTTAGGTTCGATTTTATTATCCAATTTTGTTTCTGATTTTATCGCCCCATAAAGAAAGATTTTTTGTCATTTTAAGTTAAGTAGTTTTTTTATGATTCTCTGTCTTCTAAACGAGTTTTTGAAGATAATTTCATTAAAAAAACTTGTGTTTGAAAATGGAATAAACTTAATGATGTCAGTAAATACGTTAATCATATTTATTAAACTTAAGAAAATATACACTATTTTTTTAATTTAAAAGCTTGGTGTTCAAGTTGAAGAAAACAGTAATAGTAAATGTTTGATCACTTAAACAAAGAATTTATATTTGCGATTTATTTTTTAAAGCTTTGTAGCAATTTTACATTAAGAGGGATTAAGAAGGACTTTAAAAGGACATATTTTCAGTGGCGATCTCATTTCTGCATTTAATCGAAGCAGAACAGACATTATTAACGTGCTTATACCAGTTCAATATAAATCCACTCATAAAATTTTAATAAAAGGTCTCACTTAGAATTAGAATTTAGACTGAGTGGGAGGGGGGTTAATCACTTCGACCTTCCAGATCCATTGTGTCCCCCTTTCTTGAATTATAACTCATCATACAGTCCCAGGGCTTTGACAAAAGCCAGTATCTGGGACGGTTTTATAGAGGGTAGTTCTCCATCTCCAATATCAGTCGTACCAAAATTCATAGCACGAATGGTTGTCGTCTCGGCGCACTCAGTGATGAGGTGTACTGGTGAAAGGTCTCACTTCTCCAATTTGCGAAAACTGTCACACCTTGTAGCATTAAGTACATCCTTATTCCATTCCAATTACGGTGTAGCTTTCTTCACTCACATATTTATATACTCACTTTGTACATGGACCCATTGTCATCCCTTGTTAGCTATGCAGGCCCAAGTTATCCCTGCTAATTTCCTAATATCATGGTCCCATCTCAGGTTTGGTTTTTTTTAGGTCTCTTAGTTCCTCGTGGGTATCATGCTGTAATTTTTGTGGTCCCTCTGTAGTCCGTCCTTCTTGCCAGGTGTCCTACTCATTGCCACTTGAGGGATTTGATTCTGTGGATGACATCTATTACCTGGGTCTTTTGTCGTATCCACACTATTCTTTTATGGTCCTTCTTGGATATTTACAGCATATTTCGTCCCATTGAGCGATGTGCGACCTGCAGTTTCCTTATAATGTTCGTTTGAAGTGTCCAGGTTTTGCATGCATGGTAGTACACATTGGTCTAGTTGCAGTTTAATTCTTTAGATAAAGTGGCATTCTAGATTTGATTTAAATTTGATTAAGTTTCTTCCATAGGTACTAAACATACCAAATTAATTAAATGTAGTGCATATTAATATAAACTGCTGAATGGCCTATGTTGCTGATAAAAATAATCCTGCTTATCTACATTCTTCTTCTTCTTTCATAAATAATTTCAGTTTTTGATACGATTTGAAAACAACACACACAAGAAATAACTAAGTAAAAAATATTGAACTGGCGATTTTATTTAAGATGAAATTAATACATTTTGTAGACAAAAAATATTTTAAATAAAGTTGTGACACGTTTTATCAATATGAATTTCCTTTGTTTAGTTTTAATCTTTTCTTGTTTAAGAAATAACCATCTTGGGGTACTTAATATAACAAATTTCACTCAATATACAGGGTGTTCCTTAATGACATGTTAATATTTAAGGAGGTGATTCTTGGTGATTCTTGGACTTATTTCTTAGAAAAAAATATATGTCTTAAACATCTTAACTTTTCAGACACAGGGTGGTAAAATTTTCTATTTTCTTCAAAATAGTTCTGATGATATATTTGATACACGCCTTCCATGCATCGAAATGCTTATTTTGATCTACAAAAAATTGTTTTATTTCTTAGTTTCCTTCCAGCCGATGCAGCAATAATTTCCACACAGCAGTCACCAAATCAGTTTTCTGCGATTTGACTCTGAAGTGAACTGACTTTAATTTTTTTAAGCAAAAACTATACCTCGGACTAAAAAAATCAAGAGATAAAAAATGTTTAGAAATGAATGGACATTTTGAAAATAATTTCTATTTTAAGAGAAATCATTTTTTTCACCAAAAATATTCAATATAAAACCCGTATGGACGGCACTCGTTTAAATAAATTCTTTCTACATCAAAATGTATTGTATAGAAGGTATTTTGATGTACAGAAGACGTGCATCAAGTTTCATAAAGGTATCTATAATAAAATCAGAGTTATTATGAAAAAAAGGATTTTTTAGAAAGTTTTACCACCCTGTATCGGAAATTAAAATGGTTAGGACATACTTTCATATGAAGTTTTCCTCTTAGAATAGGTGCAAGAATTACCCCCTTAATTCTATGGCTTGCCAGGTCAAGGAAAATACACATCTGTCAAATTCGGCAACTGCCCCATTATGAGGACCGCTTTGGTAAATTTCCTCTAAGACGGATAAGTATTTTTCCTGACCTAGGAAGCTTTAAGTTAATTTTTTCCCTTTTTCTAAATATTGTTTGTTTTTAGATTAGGCCTAATCACGTAAAGGAATTCGTCAAGGCAGCGTTAAGCACAAAATCCAGTTATCATTTTCCCAAATCGAACGGACCTACCAAACGCTTGGCCGCCCTGGCTGTCACTACGTTTATACTGCTCTTAGGCCGGTTGCAAATTATGGGCTCCCAGTTGCCAGTGTTTACGCGTTTTGATAATCCGGCATCGGTGGCACCAACCCCAACGCGCCAGCTCACTTATCATTATTTGATCGGCGTGAACTTCTGGCTGATGCTCTTTCCCTGCGATCTGTGCTGCGATTGGACGATGGGAACAGTTCCGCTGGTGGAGTCCTTTACCGACATGCGAAATATGGCAACGCTTAGCACGTATTTCTTTATTGCAGCCTTGGTATGGGTAGCGTTCAAAACGAAAAATAAGCAGCAAAGTGTCGTATTGATTATAGTAAGTAGAACTCTTTAACTAGTTTTTATGTTATTTAGTTATGGTGTGAATTAGTAATGTAACGTGGGCATATGATCTTGATATTTACATTTTCATTTGCAAAATTTAAGCAAATTATTTTATTTTTCCAGTACTAACGTTCAAAAAATTATACTAAAAGTAAATAAATAGTTGGTAAATTAAAGAAAATATACATGGTTATTAGAATTATATTAGGGTAAATTTGGCAGCCTATTCAGCAGATAAAAAGAAGATTACAGTTGAGGGTTGGAACCTTTGATGTTACACAGCAAAATAAAACACTAAAACACCATATACACCAAAACACTTTTACTTTTACACTGGACGCGCGTTTCGCTAACCATGTTAGCATTATCAGCAGATGATTATAAACTGAGTTGAGTTTATAATCATCTGCTGATGATGCTAACATGGTTAGCGAAACGCGCGTCCAGTGTAAAAGTAAAAGTGTTTTGGTGTAGTGTGGTGGTTTAGTATTTTATTTTGCAGATAAAAAGAAGTAAAAATGTTTCTATAAATTTATGTCTTAAAACGATTTGTTTCCGAGATACATGCCTAGTGTGAAGAAGTTTCATCTTTATTTCGGTTTTCCAACTAATTTCTGAACTAACGTCGATATTTGGATGAAAATTGGTGTCTGGGTGGTTTTTGACATGAGAAATTTTATTTCGATATCAATACGACTCCTACTTGTAGCGGCACCTACATGTTTTTTAACTGTTTTGAAGAGTAATAACTTTTTGTCTGTATCTATATTACGCTAGTTAGAAAGAAAAACGGTAAATTTCCGCCGTTTTTTACTTAAATAGCTCTCTTGGTAAAAACCGCTATTGACATTAATTTACAAAATATTTAGAATCCAAATGATCAACACATGTCAACATAAGCAAAAAAAAGTTGACTTCATTGTTATTTGACTGAAATTATGAATTTGGAAACGTTTTATTAATTTAAATTAATAATAAATTTTTCTAGAAAAATTTATGATTAAACAATTCCTCTTGAACCTTTGACAGAAAAACATCTCAAAATTTATTATTTCAGTCTAATAACTCTCTAGTGCCCATTTTTATTTTTTGCCAATTTGACATGTTTTGATTATTTCGTTTCGTTACTACATATCTTGAAAACGGTTTCTTGTAGGACTTTTTGTCAAGAGATCTTTTTTTACCTAAAAAATGGCGGAGGAAATGTATATTATTTTATCTGGTACGGACGAAAAGTAAAAAAATATGTAGGTAGCGCGTTTTTAAAATTAATCTCAACTAACACCGAAATCGAGTTTATCATGTAAAGAAAATCACCCGTACACCAATTTTTATCCAAATATTCATATTAGTCCTTATATTACTTATTACTGTTCAACTTATTATTGAAAAATACTTAAAAAATAAAACTTCTAGAAGTCCTATCTCCGTATGCGAAATTTTACTTTTTTTCTGCAGAATATATTGCCGAAGTTTCACGATTACAATCCGTACCACCCTGTATATTAATTTCTTAAAATTTTTATTACAAAACCTATGATCCACAAAACTTAACATAGTCTAAATGTAATTTAGATTATGTTGTCTTATGCAAGTTTTGTGTTATATGTCAATTGTATTTTTATTAAATATTGTAATTAGCCCTTACTTAAGCATTTGGTATTGGTTTGGTAATTTCAGTTAGATAAGTAGAATTATGTAAAAATATGACTATAATATTTTACAGCGTTCATCGCATATAACGGTCAGTCTGTTCACATACCATCAAATCAACAACAGCTCCAATATTATCGGAACAATTGAGTTATAGACCTTACAAATAAATGACGCATAAATTCTTTAACGACCTTTTGGCATCCGCCCAAACTGTTACGACATTCGCGATTTATCAAAAGCTCGTTTATAAATTTGTTTTCTAGGGCAATTTGGTTAAGAACCGGAAAGAGGCTTCGACCCGATTTTAATTGGTATATAACTTTAAAGTTTCAACAACGCAATACGGATGAATCATTTACTCTAGTAATATGAAAAGAATAAAGAAAAGTATAGAATACTTATGAGTAATGGCAAAACAATTTACGATGCACGTGATCAACTTTGAGTGACAAACGATGGCGACGGCGCACATTGGTTCAGATTCAAAAAAATCGACGCATAGGGGTCAAGAAAAAAATTTCGAAAATTTCAACAATGATATTATTTTCAATAGATGATGGGTCCCTTTATTCAAATTTATCACGATCCACTTTTTAATCGTAATAAAAAAGTGTACACGAATGTTGTTTTCGTTAGATTTTGTAGTTTAAATATATCAGTTATTTGCTGATAATGGTTTAGTGTTGCTAATATATTTTGGTTCTTAATTCAGAGACTTGGAAATAAATTAAATTATAATGGATTTTGAAGACCAAGGTAAGTACTTTTTAAGAGAATTTTATTAACTTAAATATTTTTTTATGAAGAGAGTAGTTACCATAAACATAGTAGGAGCGTTTTTTTTGAAAAAAATTAAACTTTGAAATTGCGTATCTTTAGAACTCCGCAGATCTCCGCTTCTGCATTTTATAATTTTTAAAAGGTATTATATCCAGTTTAATTTACCACAAGTATCTTACCATAAGAGACCCCGAGGTAGATGATATATAAATTAGAATTTTAAATTGACATGTAGACTTATTTTTGTTCCATGGATAATTTCTTAAATTATTATACTAATATTTTTTAAGTAACTCTGGAGTGGTAAAAGTGTAACTATAGAGACTCACATGTTCCTCCCGTACGCTATTCCTTTTATTTTTAGGAATAATAAGCCGCAGATCAATATGTGAGAGGTTTTTGAAAATGGGTTTTAATAATAGGTCAGAAGCGGATATTATTGATGAAATTATTTCATTTTTGTGTGATAATAATATTCTTAACATATTATCAAAAAAAAAGCAAATTGAAAATTTTGCTTATAAATGGTCAGAAAAGTGGAGGAAATGTAATTATACTTGGAGCAACAATTGTCTCTGGCTGAATAAAAATTTACTTCAAATGGAAGAAAATCAATCTTTAGATGACCCTGGCCCTTCAAGATTTTTAGTTTTTTTTAGAATTGTCCCAAAAACTCCCAAAAAAATAAAGAGATCAAAAGTATATATTGCCAAGGAATTAATTTATAATATCTTACAGAAAAAAACATGTTTTTTTTATATAATGCTGCAAATATTACATTATTGATTTTAATTAATGGCAAAGATTAAAAATCAATTTATTTCTAGGAATTAGAGATTCTTACACCTCTGAAGTTCTGGCATATGCTACAGTTGTTAATTTAAGGAAGGAATATAAAAATGAGACGGCATAAGCAGTCCGAATATTATTGTCAATCAGATAGTGAAGAGGAACTAGAAGAAAGTGGTGGTGAATCATGTCATGAACAAAATGAGTTTGAAGACTCCATTTAAGGCATATTGCAATTTATGTTTTTTTCTTTAATTTAGACCAGTTAACTTAATGGGTATTCTTTTTTTGACTAGGTTCGAAGCATTTTTCAAATCATAATTTTTGAATAAAATTCATAGAAAATCCCCATTTATTAATATTTTTATACTAAATAAACATAGTCTGAAATATATTTTGTTTATTCCTTGGACTATCTTTCTCATGTTAATAAATCCGCCATTAAACCTACTAAGTCCAGAATTTGTAATAAAATTAAAAATATCCTATGCGCCACTTTTTGGCAATCTGAACCACTGTGCGGCGCTGCCAGATTGTGATGAATTTATGAGATGAATCTTAATTTAAAATTGACAAACAACGTATTTATTATATCATTTTTTAAAGAGTTTTATGTTTTATTTTTAATTTAATAACTAATATTTTAGTGATTAATTGATGTATTTGTTTTATATCTTATTTTACTTATTACATATTGGCAAAACTAGTCAATTTTGAAGATTACTATAAGCGTTATTATGGATTATTTATTTATTGATGTACATCTTACAACGCCATAAGTGGTAATATCAAGTAAGAGGGTGCTACTAATGCACAAATAAATAATCACAGAATTTAATAAAAACTAACTTTGAAAGTGGTATAATGTGCTTATCAATCAAACTTACTTTTCTGACTGCAGTCAAGGGTAATAAAGGACCTTTATTGTCACGAACTCGTTCAAAATAGTTAAAACAAACAGGGAAGCTACAATCTCTTTGCTTCGACTGTTTAAATGCTTCGGCATATTTTCAACACACAATTTCGAGAAATGCAATACAAAAACTCGAAAACTTAGTTCTTAAAAGAACTGTTTGTGCTTAAAAGTACAATTTAAAAAAAATGAAAATCGGCAAAAAACGAGAATTACTAACACGATATTATCCTTGTAGGAATATATAAACAAGGATATTATTCAAAATAATGACCGACACTAGGATAATAAAATTGTCAATTAATAAAGAACAACATTGCTGAACACGGCGCAATGTGACCAACATTGCGTTAATAAAATTCGGTTTAAACTAATTTTTGCAGCTTTATTTTGCTCTATAAAGTAAAATGAAGAGCTGTTCGCCGGTATCTTAAATTATACAACAAATTTAAACATTTTTGCCAAAATTTTATTTAGTCGGATTATTGTCAATGTCGATATGATTGATAACGTGCATCGGAAAATGTTTTGCGATTACAATACAGTTATTTTCTTAAGCGATTTTTGAAGTGAAACTGCTTTACGCGCGATGCGAGTAAAGATTCAAGGCCATAACACGACATGGCCTTGACACAAAAGCTGGTGAGAAAAAAATAGTAAGCCACTGAGGAAGTTGAGATGGGTCTTTTGAGCGTCATAACATGCGCCCTATCTGAGTTCTAACTCAGATAACCCCTCTAGGAGTGAACTTTGGAATGTAGGTGGGGCTCCAAGAATCCCATGTTTTCATGATGTTTTAACAACAGTTCGTGTACTAGGAAACCCCATCATCAATAAATAAAACCAAAAAATCGTCCAAATTAAATGATATTTGGTATGTCGATAGATTGGACCAAGGCCGACTTTACTACTACACGTGTCACTGTGACAGTGTTTTTGACGTAAGAAATGGCAAAAGTTGATGTCGGTCGATCTCGACCAAATTTAGTGGGTAGGCTATGTGAGCGACGCGACGGTGCACATGATTCCACCCTGCAAAGTTGGATACGACGTTTCGTTTACATCTTCATCAGGATGGGAAACTTAGACCACACTAAGGCCCCTGTTTATAGTCGAGTGTCGAACCGGGATTTCGAGCGAGATCGTCTTTGATTTTTGCGACTGAGTTCGTTTTACCGATATTATTTTACCGAGATTTCAGTCAATTGTTGATCTAGGAAATTTGTGATAAAAGGCACAAGAAAAAATCGTTAAAATGAAGAGATTTGAACATTAACCTCAAATTTTTTGGCGGGATTTTGTCTGTTTTTACTTTAATTAAATGTTTCTTATATGCAGTTACGTAAAGAAATTAGTAATTGAATAACGGGGAAAATGGATAAATCACGATTGGTAAGTCTTCAATTACAAAATGTAAAATAGTTTCTGTAATGCCTTGTTAAACCTATATTTTCGTTTAAAGTCCTCCTCGCTAAACATTTCTGTTGGATTTCCTGCACCCTGGATATATCTTTTTGGAAGACGATTTTCTTCTTCCACGTGTTCCAAAATATCCTCAAACTCTTCTAACATATTTAAAATTGTTTATATTATATCTTATTGTATATATTATGATTTTTGTAACGGATTTCGATTTTCGATTTAACATGATTTAATTGTCAAAAAAGATAAGTTAAGAAACTCTCCAAAATGACAGTCACAAAACCGGCCAAACAGCGTCTTGAAATCGCGATTTTAATCTTACTGGCGATATGAAAGGCAAATTACATCTCGTGACTGAGGTCGCGTTTTGAGGCTCTACTATAAATACGTCCCTAAGGATTTGTTATTGAAGAAAACTATGGGTCGATTTCGGTATAATTTGGACGAGCTACAGTATGACGCCCTCGGCGTTTTGAACCGTTGCCTTTAAATGGACGAAATTATCAGGATTATGAGTCAATTGGAACCAAACTCGGCACGTGTAATGGAGTTCTCAGATGGACAAAGGTACAGACGGACAGACGAAAGTAAAAAGAAGTTTCACTTCAAATATGCGCACATATTGCACACACAATTTTTTACATGTTGTGGGCTTCTGAATCTGAACAACAGAGACTTATATATTTTTGAATTTAGGGAATAAAGTAATTATAAATAGATAATATTTAAATAAGCTGCATTTACAAGCTGTTCAATCTTCTTGATTACTGTGTCCATACAAAATTATCATTTGAAAAATTTTGTATGGACACAGAAGAAGAAATTATCAAAACCGAAAAATCATAAGAAGAAAGAGAACTACAATAAACCTGAATATGTCACAGTAAAACAGGGCGATAGCTACTTCAAAAATCTGATTTGAGTTTTTATGGTTGGAAAAAGACAAACATAATTGCTTTTTAGAACTGTGATGGACGAACTGTAAAAATGTACTACGCCTAAGGAGAACCACGCTTCAGAAATTTTCGTAGAAATTATAGAAATGAGACCAAACTAAGGAATATAGGCTTTCACAAAACTCTAGGGTCGTATTTATGTTGGAGCTAATATCGATAAATTCATATACTAGAGAAAGCTCATAATGTTTCTTTTTCTAAATTTATACCTTCAAATATATCCTCTCTGTGTTCACGTCTATTCAGTTAATTTAATCTTGATTACTATATAATAGATGTAATCATGCATGCCATTACACTGGCTCTAATTTAGATACAAAAGTAAGTTTATATCGTGTATGCTCAAAACTCCCTAATCTAGAAACAAAATTGCCGACGTCCCGCTAGCTGTAATTACACAGATTGCTCCCTTAATTTGCGGTTTTGTCGTTCTTCTGCCTATTTTCCCCATTACTCTGCACACGCTCACCCTCTTTCTCTCAATTAACCGAACATTTTTAATTTTCCTTTTGCAGGGAACGTCGCTGATGGTCCTGCCGTTCGTCCCTGCCTCCAATTTGTTTTTCCCCGTGGGCTTCGTCGTGGCCGAAAGGGTTCTCTACATGCCCTCCATGGGTTTCTGCTTGCTGGTGGGATACGGTTGGCAAGTGCTGCGCAAAAAGGCCGGGAAGAAACTGGCTTGGTGCTGCGCCGGATTGCTGATATTTTCTCACGGGGCCAAGACATATGTGCGCAACTGGGACTGGGAAAGCGAATACACGATTTTTATGTCTGGGCTTAGTGTCAATCAGAGGAACGCTAAGCTCTTTAACAATGTGGGACACGCGTTGGAGGGTCAAGGTGAGTTGATAATTTCGATCATGTAATAATTTTTACGAATATTTATTAAATATTGTGTGTTTAGAGATCGTTGAACGTTACGTCGTCATTATTTCTCGAATATTCATTTTAACGTGTGTCTGAGATCAGTTCATATTGTTTAGAGGATTTCAAATACTTTCTAAAATTAATATTTGAGTGGGTTCCGTTATTTAAAATCTAATTACCTGTTATTTGAGACGTGTTTAATTAATGTAAAATTATTAATATCTATACAAACGGCTTTTATTAAAATTATGTTGAACATCAGAAGATAAATCTTGAGTTGCTTAACATATTTTTGTAAAAGATCATCGAATCCAGTAGGTGTATGGTAATGTAAAATATTATTAATTTTTAAAAGCTTAACATGAAACCCTCACATATAGGTACTTGAAATGTATCACCATATTTATAGGCTTGGTGAATTTCAGTCGATTTCAAAAAATTACGACCGCAGCGCTGTATACGGCAGAAATCAGAAATTTTCACTATATATTTTACGCCGTTCCTGTTACAGTTCATGTTGATCCCATTTAAATAATATTGAAATCGTGGCTTTTTCATAATATTTAATTATTTTAATTTTTTGCTAGTGCAGTTATTAATATATAAAACACTTAAGTACGAGATTTGTGTAATGTAACGCTATTTCGGGTAGTGAAAATTAAGTGAAAAAAAACTCGAACTGGGCGTCGCGTTGTGCTCAGACAATTTCAAATGTTAATAAAATTGCCGAAAAAATGTTAACGCGTAAAGGTGGGCGTAATTAGATGGTTATTGGGTTTTTTCAAATTATACTTCCTAACACTTTAGAATAATCAAATAAAGTTTTCTTCGTATACTCCCTATTTAAACCCGTGTATTTGTATATACCGATTGTTTACATTATCCTCCGATGGTGGCAGCACAGACGGAGAATGACACCAAGCCTATAATTACAACAGTAATCATTACATATATGATCTTCTTACTATAAAGTTCTTCATATATTTGCAAACACTAGATATGCACTTGAGTAAATATCTAAATAAAACATATGTATAGTAATAAAACCCTTGATAAAACCATTAACGACTCATAATGTCTTAAAATTAAAATCTCTTCTGTAGTTTATGAAAAATAAACAAGTTCAGATAGTTTTCTAACTCTACTCGACAGGAAATAAAACTTTCGCGATACTCCGTGAGTCACGCGATCTCTAATAACAATACGGCATTTTTTAGCAACAGGTGATAAAATATTCTAACTCAATTTGAACGAGTAATAAAGCCAAAATATTTTGGTAGGAAAACAACGCTGTAAAAATGTTTTGTTAGTCAATTTTACGTTCCTACCTTTACGGGATAGAATCAAGGAAATGTCCTAAAACAAATAAGTGCGAAGCTAAATCCTTACGATGTTTATCTACCTGCATCTTAGAGCGTCACAAGGAATACAAATTCTTCAATAATGGAAGGAAAATAAAAGTACTGGCACGAATTTAGTGGGAACGTTGCCAGTTTGTGTGATAGATTAGAAAGAATGTGTGATAGGTTAGAAACAAAAAGATTTACATTGTATTTTATTAGTTGAAAAACGTCAAAATATAATATCAATTTATACAAGTTGAAAATTTGAAAAATAGTAATCTGAAATATCTCTTAGGCATAAAATATTAGGATTATGTCAATTATATTTCGAAGAATTGGGGTGGAAGTCCAGTAAATGAAGGTTGAAACCACGGCCTATTATCTGACAAACGAATCTAAAACAGCGGAAGGAATTCGGGCAAAAAAAGTCGATGTTGTCACGTTTAATTATAGAAAAGCAAAGTTGCTCGATATTATCTATAAATTGAATATATTTTAGTTCATTTCAGCATACATAATTATATATATGTTAATATGTTGACTTCTTGTAGTTCTTCTTCTTTACGTGCCGTCTCTTTCGTGGAGGTTGGCGATCCCATTGGCAAAATCTTCACGATTCTCGGCTTTCCTTATAAGTTCTTCAAAAGTTAGGTGAGTCCAGTTTCTGATGTCTCTCAACCAAGATAGTTTCTTCCTGCCGAGACCTAACTTTCCTTCAATCTTACCCATAACTATCAATTGTAAGACGTGGCATTTTTCATTTCTCAATATATACCCTAAGTATGATGTTTTTCTTATTTTTATTATATTGAGCAATTCTCTCTCTCTGCCTATTCTGTTGTAGACTTCGGTATTTCTGATATGGACTGTCCATGGAATTTTAAGCATTCTTCGATATATCCATGTTTCGAACGATTCGAGGCGATTCATCTCTTGAACTTTCAGTGTCCATGTTTCTGCTCCGTATAATAGGATTGACCAAACATAACTCTTAACGAGCCTAGTTCTCAACTCTAGGTCCAATCTGGGGTTCTGGAAGACGTTCTTCATTTTTAAAAATGCATTTCTCGCTTGTTCTATTCTGGTTTTTATTTCCATGTCGTTGTTCAAGGTGTTAACTATCCAGGACCCCAAATATTTGAACTTGTAGACCTGTCCTAAGGTATTGCCCCCTATTTTAATAGAAATTGGTACATTTTGGTTCTTTCCAAATATCATGACTTTAGTTTTAAGAGAATTGATCTTCATTCATTACCTATTATTAAAAGATCCCAATCATTTTTTACGTAGAATTAGTAGTTTCCGAGATATTCCGCCTCGAAAATCTCTGAATTTTCTCTCCAAGTCTTAACGCTCCGTGGATAGATGTCATAAGCGTATCATTGATTGATAGGACAAATTGTTTAATAACTCGGATAAAATGCCCAAGCAATAAGACTCTAAGGCTCGGTCTCAACATTTAAGATTATTTAAGATTTAATTTTTAATTTTTTTAGAGTCTTATAGCTTTGGCTTTTATTTTATTACAAACCAGGTCTCTTTGAGTTCAATGGACCCCTTTTTAAAATTTAATATTTTTTGATGATTCAAAGTTCATTTAAATGGTAGAATCAACAGCTATCACATTTTGAAACTTGTTTGAATTATATCATATTTTATGATAATAAAAAAACCGGGCAAACATTCTTTGATAAAAAAATTTTGAGATTTCGACAAACTTATTCATATTTTTACTAATAATAGCTTATTTGTCAAGATTATTTTAACAGTTGTTCTTAGAGTCTCTTTAAGCAACTTAGAAAGTTTCAAGTATTTGTTTAATCACATTTTAATAAAAAAACAACTAATCGCGAGTGGTTTTTTCCGCTTTTTGGTATTTCCGGAAAGTGTCGTAACAAAAGAAAATTGTATAATTACGAATAGTCGAATTGGTTTCTATTTTACAAGAATGCAAAGCTCAAACGTTTGTCTTTCTAATGGTATTTTTTCTATTTCTTCCATTTGGCGATCATAAATGTCATCTGCATGCCATATCGGCCAATATTGGCGAAAATACGTTTTTTGACACTTTAGGGCCGTTTTTAACAGATTTCCTGGGACTTTGCGAAAAAAAGTGTCAAGACGTTTTTGTACCTATCGATCTAATAATCGATCTATCCATTTGGCGTGGATGAGAATCATATCCACATGTCCTATTCCGGCCAATGTTTGCGGAAAACCTGATTTTTGACCCATTAGAGCCGTTTTTAAGCGATTTCCCAGGAGCCCTACACCCTAGAGGTACACAATCCGCCTAAAAAATCAAGGTCGACCAATTCCGCCGACACTTGGGTCTTTTCGTGTCCTTATTTACTGGACTACGGGAACCAAATTGAAGTACGTTTTTATTTGTATTATAGTAATTTCTGTTTTTTTTAAGAACAAAGACTACCTTAATATGGAAAAAAAACTATTTTAACAAGTATACCAACATTATATACATGGCAAGCTTGGCGCTTACACGACATGTTAATTTCAACGAGTACCCCAGCACAATGATGAATGAAATGCCGATTTAAAATCTTTGTCAAGTATACAGTATAGTGGCAGCCACATGAAAAGCGGACGTACTGAAATTATTGCTGCTGCGGGCTTTATAGTTATGTGTGCGGACTGCATTTATAGTCATTAACTGCTTTACGATTTGTATGGCCTCATATTAGCCATCCAAATAACGGACTAATTTTCATATAAATCAAGAAACACAAAACCGAGCTCAAAAGTGATATCATTTGTCCACTCCATTTATTTAATTTGTTATTATATTTATTTATAAAATCAAAAACTCTAAACAAGCTACCACGAACCCGTATACTATTCATTACAGGGTGTTTAAAAAACATGTGCCATCTCCTGTGGGGAAATTCCTTTTGTAAAAATAATATTTATTTATTTTTTCGATTATTTTTAGGGGTTTCCAAGTACTTTTAGCGATTCGAATGAAATTTGTAAAAGGGGGGTAAAAGCTACTATAATTGCGAAATAACTTAATGCTAAAAAAGTCGACCAGGGACGTGCATATCACTGGAGTTATCACTGGAATATTTTTCTTAAAAAATATATGCGCTACTGACTTTTTGTCTTCAAAAGGATGTATTTCAGGAAAATATTTTAACTTCTACATGGCGGTTCAAAAATGTGTGAGTGGATCGGGATTATATTTTTTTTAAATAGAATGCACTCTATATTATTGAATAGTTCGCTTCCTTTCTGATCACTTTACATCATCCTAAGATATAATTAAATATGTTTTGATAGTTTCAGCAGTATTAATAAATAAATAAAAATTATTTTTTTCATTCTTTTAAAAAAAATATTAAAATTACGAGAAATGCCCTGAAATGAAAACTATACATTACATAATCTACGTTACATACTTTAGGTTTGCAATTATACAACATTTCAAAGTAGTTTATTAAAGGAGCTACTGATGCTCGAGGCACTCTCGCCGTACCCTGTATACTAATAATAGTTTTATTACGAGTAAAAATTATACTTTTTGTGGCGAGGCTGTATGTTTGAGTCACGCCAGTCACAAAAAGTCATTTTTACTTCGAATAGAACATGCTATTTGTATTTTAAGCGCTACAAATATTTTTTTCAATAGTTTCAAACGTTCCAAATTATACAAAAAGATTTAAAAGTAGTACCTTGATGTAATTATATATCGAGAAAGTATGGTTACGGTTCGTTGAATTTAACACTTGTCAGTTTAATGTTGTTAGAGTAATCTTGTTAGAGTAATATATTTTCGTACTTTTGGGCTTATGCGTAAAAGTGCTTTACTTCTATGCCTAGGCGTTAAAATGACCTTTTTTTTATTTT
This sequence comes from Sitophilus oryzae, assembly GCF_002938485.1. NCBI lineage: Eukaryota > Metazoa > Arthropoda > Insecta > Coleoptera > Curculionidae > Sitophilus > Sitophilus oryzae. The sequence goes on from NW_022147535.1 coordinate 314,887, forward strand.
CTATCACGTCGGAAATAGTAATACTTTTGTTTACCAAGCGCACGAGTCGTCTGAGCCCGGCTTAAGCTTGCGAAAGTATGTTGTTACGTGTGGCTGGTCTAAAGAATTTTCAGACACCTAATATATACTGTTTACATATTATGTAAACAGGATTTTTAACTCTTAATTTTTGGTAAAAAATTTACCCACATGACAGCTGTCAAATTTTTTCAATAACTTTATTATGAAAAAATCAATTACAAAATTACGAAAAAAATCAATTACGAACGTTTTGGCATATTCTGTATAATTTTATCTTTTATTTGCGCTTTCAGGTAAATATCTAGAAGCCCTGCAATACTTCCAGACCGCTGTCCAGGTGCAGCCGGACGATGTGGGAGCGTACATTAACGTTGGCCGCACATACAACCACCTCAAGTTGTACGAGAAAGCGGAGGAAGCGTACCTCAAGGCGAAATCCTTGTTGCCCAAGGCAAAACCGGGCGAGTCTTACCAGGCGAGGATAGCGCCCAATCATTTAAGCGTGTTTCTCAATCTGGCTAACTTGATTTCAAGAAACCACACAAGGTAAGGAGGGGTAAGGCTGAGGGGGGTTTAGACTCTATTTCTTTATTTGCGCAAACTAGTTGGTAGTGAGTCTGTTGTCTTTGAAGTAAATTCCCGACTAACGTGTCAACGGAAATTGTCAACATAATTACTCATATGACAACCAAATTATTTTTTCTCATGTTTCTCATCAAAAATTACTTGGGGTATTAAAAAACTAAACGGGACTGCTTACGCTGAAAAAAAAGAGCGAGTAATGGAAGCTTAATAAACAAAAATGAAGATTTTACATATTTATTTATTAAAAAATTTTGTACCAAAGATTTATGTATAGGATAAAGCGTAAAAATGCAGTTTTATTAATATTTTGACATTATACATAGACTGCAATCTAAAAGACTGAAGATATAAGCACGTATGGGAATTTTATACACTTTTATAGGTATATTTTCTTTGAATAAAAAGACTAAGGATAGAGGATATTAGACAATCGATGTCATGACAGGCCATTTTATGACAGTTTTAAAAAATGTCTACACCTATGTGGTGGATTCATCTCTCCAAAAAAGTCCTATACTTAATGGTATTTCGCTACTGCAAGAAAAGGTACAAAATAAAATAGTTATTTTTTAAACACTACTGCGTTAATTCAACGGAGACTAATTGTCAGCAGTGGTCTACCAATAAACAAATTTGCCTCACGGGCAAAGAAATGCTTAAAGTTTCGGAAAATTTATCTCTTTTTCTTCTCCAAAAAAAAATACAAAAAATTAAAAAAATACAAAAAGAAAAAAACTATTTAAAGTATTTAAATGCAACTATTATTATTATGACAGTTTTGTCTGACGTTTCCATGTGACATTGGAAATGGATTTGATTTTTTTCTGATTTCTTGGGCGAGTCTATTTTATGTTATATCTTGTTTTTTGTTCAAAAACCACTCGGCATTGTAGATCTAAATGACTTTATCAAGAAAATAAATTTCGCAATGCATGAAGATAGGGCATTTAACTAAAATCTCATTTTCCGATGAAGGCTACCTTATAGTTATTATGTTACAGGAAAGCCCACACTTTACATAGTAGATATGTGTAACACTTTTAATGATAAACGCCTACTATTGAAACAGCGACTGCCAAACCTTGTTTTATATTTTAAAAAAAAGACAGTTTTCTTATTAAATTAGGTATAGGAAGTATACTCTTTTTAATATATTGGAATAGGAACTTTAGTATATTTTAGGAATTTATTATATTGTATAGGAACAAAACTCTTTTTATTAGTTAAAAACTGAGGGACAGGAGAGTCAAAGTCACAGTCGTATATAAAAAAAATATTTAGAATTTTTAATATTTAAAAAAAAATTAGGCAACTTGTTTCGGGAATCACAATCCCGTCTTCAGGCCCGGAAGCTAAAAATATGTTCAACAAAAAACAATCAAAGTAAGTCAAACATATTTGTCAACCGAACAAAGACAAGTAACAAAACACTAAAATACGGGTAGCATTCACAAAAGTTAAAACTATCCAAATTATTTGTACAACGAAATGTTACAGAATGCCAAGCTACCACGACAGCATTTATCCATCTAAAATTTATCAAATATCATGAAGAGTACTTAAAACTATTTCTAAAAGAAGTGGAAAAATTCAGATTTAACTCTTTTGGATTACAATACAAAATACAGGTTGTTCGATTTAAAATAGAGAAGAAAAATACAACATTTAGTTTTGACTCACCGTGTATATATCAAAGAAGGTTGCAATTTATTTTTTGAATTTATAATCTTGAGAG